>NW_028011467.1:0-11723 GCF_054177405.1 Leptonychotes weddellii
GCTCTTCTTTTCTTCGATCTCCTGTTGAGTTTGTAGGTGTTCAGAATGGTTTGATCCCTATCCAGCTGAATTCCTGAGAGGAGATGAAATCCAGGTCTCCTACTCCTCCGCCATCTTGCTCCGCCCCCTTATTGTTCATAGTTTTGTTCAACACTCTACTTTTGGGTAGCAGGGAAACCTATATATCTAAATTAGTCTTTAATATAATCAAATATTCATTAACGTATAAATTTCCAGTTATCTCATAAATGTCATATTTTTTTCTGTTTGCTTGTTTCAATGCAAATAAGGTCCATACATGGTAATTGGTTGATATGTCTCTTGTATTCTTTTAATTTATAGGTTCCTTTCATATCTTTTTTTAAAAAAGATTTTATTTATTTATTTGTCAGAGAGAGAGAGACAGACAGAGCACAAGCAGGGGGAGCGGCAGGCAGCGGGAGAAGCAGGCTCCCCGCCAAGCAAGGAGCCCGATGCAGGACTCAATCCCAGGACCCTGGGATCATGACCTGAGCCAAAGGCCGATGCTTAACCGACTGAGCCACCCAGCCATCCCCCACTCCTTTTTTTAAAGATTTTATTTATTTGTCAGAGAGAGAGAGAGAGACGGACCTTTCATATCCTTTTATTCTTTGCAATTTAACTGTTGAAGAAACTGGGTTCTTTGTCCAGTAGAGTTTTCCACAGCCCAGATTCGCTGAAAGCTTTCCCATGGTATTGTTTAAGATATTCCTCTGTCTTCTATATTTCCTGTAAATTCATAGTTGGATCTAGATGCTAACTCAGGTGTAGGTTCATTTTTTTTTAGCAACCTCAATTATGAAATACTCGTATCAAGCCATAAGCAATATAATTGCAAAACAGCCCTCCACACATTTCACATTTCATCAATTCTAGTATTGTAATTGCAACGCAACAACTCACGAATGTACAGAAACAGGCATCACGAGGAGCAAGAACTATCACTCATTGATTTTGTAGATGAGCAGTGTGCAACTCTTGAACGACAGTGCTCACTTCACTGAATCTGTGCACTTTTCATTCATCTTGCGTGAATGATGGGGTGACTTAAGCTCAAATGCAGCATATAAACATTTTCTTGCCAGAAAAGCACAAGTTAAAAACAAAATATTTGCATCATTTACTATTTAACACCATAAAAAAATTGCCTTGACTAAGCTCTTTCTCACTATATTGAGCAGGCTAATAGGGCATGTTAGGGCATGATAGAGACTCTCCTATCACAGATGACTCACAGGTTAAACTCTTTAAATAAGACCACCACGTATGCTTCACCAGCTTTCTGAAGTACACTATGGCTGCCCTCAGGAAGCTCAAATCTATTTTGAAATCCTGGATAATTGTCCTTACCAGATTCTGGAAAGAAAGCTTTTGGATTGGAAGCTCTATTGACTTCCAGCCTGTACAACAAGACTTTTAAGTTTCTGTCTGCCTTAGTGACCAGCTATTTTCATGGGGGTTTTCCAGTCAGTGGATTTGTGAGCACAGTGCTTTGTGTCACCCATTTCCTTTAACCTAATACCAAAGTCTTGGGTTGCTTCTGTGTCTTTCTTTGCTGCTATACCATTCATGTGCTCTAGTAACCAAGCTAAGAAAAAAAAAAAAAGTTGCTCTTCAACCAATACCTAACCTTTCCACTCTCAGAATCATTGTCTTTTTAAAAAGTTTTTTATGTATTTATATGGGTACACACACATAAGTAGTGTATGTATGTGTAAGTGTGTGCATATGTATGCACACAGATACATACGTAATTTAAATAACTTTTTAAAAACGAATAAGGACTTTTAAAATATAACTGCAATGACGTTATCACTTCTAACAAAATGAACAATAGTGTATTAATATGATCTAATACCCAGCCCATATTCAAATTTCCCTGGTTTTCTCAAAAATTGGTTATTTTGAGTCAAGTTCCAAACAAGAGCCACACAATTCATTTTATGGCCATGCTTCTTAAGTCTTTTTTATTCTACAACAATTTCCCCTCTTCCTTTTCTTCCCATGTATAATGGCCTGAATGTTTGTTTCCCCCCTCCCCAAAATTCATATGTTGAAATCCTAGCTCCCCGTGTGATGGTAGAGGAGGTGGGGCCTTTGGGAGGTGAGTAGGTCATGAGGTTGGAGCCCTCATGAATGGGATTGGTACCCTTATAAAAGGGACCTCAAAGAGCTCTCTCGCCCTTCCACTATGTGAGGACACTGCAAGAAGTTGGCTGCAAGAAGTTGGCTGTCTGCAACTAGGGGGCAGGCCTTCACCAAGAACCCAATCGTGCTGATCCCTTGATCTTGGACTTCCAGCCTCTAGAGCTGTGAGAAATAAGATCCTGTTGTTTATAAGCCACCCATTCTATTATATTCTGTTAGAGCAGCCTGAACTGAGTAAGACACCATGCTATTGGAGAAATTGGGCCATTTGTTTCTCAAAGTGCCCCACTTTCTGTGTTTGGCTGATTACCTCCTTCTGGTACCATTTAACTTGTTCCCCTATCTCTTTTATTTCCTATACTGGTGTTTAGATCTAGACTAGAAGATTTATTTGTTTCAGGTTCACTGCTTTTGGCAAAAATGCTTTGTAAGTGGTGCTGTGTGCATTCTATTGCATCAATCAGAAGGCACATCATATCTGGTTGTCTCACTTTTAGTGATGAGATTTATTTTGCGGTGAGATGGGGTTGGCCTATTCCTTGTTAAACTTTTAGCTAATAGATTTAGCATTCATTGATGCTTTTTGCCTAAATCCATTCGTTCATTAGGAGTTGCAAAGTGGTGATTTTATAATCCTCTCGTTCCTTTTGCATCAATTAGTGGAATTCTCCGTAATGAAGAACTTTTCTTATCAATCTTTTTAGTGACCCTGAAGTACTGTTTGACCAGGAAATGAAGAATCAGTGCTTAATTCTTTACCTTTGTTAATTTTTAATGTAATGAGTTGTTGCTCTAGAAACTTCCAATGATGATCAATGAGTTTTTTTCTTGAGAGTCCTAATGAACTTATACAATTTTATGTATTTGATGTGTTTCAGTCAACCACAGTCATTTTTTAAATGCTCAATTTGATAACCTTTGGCCAGGAGAAGCCCCTTTAAGTCAGCTCCTGAGTCTTGATGTATCCTCAGTAGTCTTTGATAGTGTCCTTGCTTTTTGGTATGACAACATGCCTGAGGCTCATCTTGAATTCCCTACCCTACACCTGGAATCAGCCATTTCTCCAGGGAGCCATGGATCCTTTTAATGGGAAATGCAATGAGCATAAGTAATTTGGGGTTTTTTGGTTTTTTTAAATTTTATTATGTTATGTTAGTCACCATACAATACATCATTAGTTTTTGATGTAGTGATCCATGATCCATTGTTTTCGTATAACACCCAGTGCTCCATGCAGTACGTGCCCTCCTTAATACCCATCACTGGGCTAACCAATCCCCCCTCCCCCCTCCCCTCTAAAACCCTGTTTGTTTCTCAGGTCCATATTCTCTCATGGTTCATCTCTCCCTCCAATTCCACCCCCCCCATTTTTCCCTTCCTTCTCCTAATGTCCTCCATGTTATTCCTTATGGTCCACAAATAAGTGAAACCATATGATAATTGAGTTTCTCTGCTTGACTTATTTCACTTAGCATAATCTCCTCCAGTCCCATCCATGTTGATAATTTTGTTTGTTTTTGAAATAGACTTTATTTGCTAGAGTAATTTGGGGTTTCCAGAAAAATTGAGCCAAAAGTATAGGGAATTCCCATATATCTCTTCTTCCCCTCTTCCACAGTTTCCCCTATTAACATATTGCATTAGTTGGGTACATTTGTAACAACTGAGAAACCAATATTGATACATATTATTACTAAAGTCCATAGTTTACATTAGGGCTTACTCTGTGTTGTATAGCTCTATGCATTTTGAAAAATGTATATTTCATGTGTACACCATTATAGTATCATAAAGAATATTTTCACTGCCCTAGAAATGCCCTGTGCTCCACCTGTTCATCTCTTACCCCCCTCCCAGAACTCCTGGTAAGCATTGATGCTTTCACTACTGCCACAGTTTTGTCCACAAATATTTTCAAAAAGTTCTATCAGATGAAGGAAGTTCCTAAAAGACCAAAAGTGAGGATGAAATGTTACCCAGAGGAGACAACTGAAAGACCCAAGTCCCTGCAGAGGCAAGAGCAGATGGAGTCTAGAAAGGATTAGCTCTGATAGAAGCAGCTACAGGCAGAAAGAATGTGGGTAAGAGTTAAGATCAGAGGACAACTGAGCCTGGGGGCTACTACTACCACCTCCAGGTGTTGAGTGGGGCACAGATCCCAGATACTCTCAGAACCTGCCTCTTGCACCTTTGTGTACCCAGGCTCAGGAGACCTAGCCCTTCCCTCTTTTTCCCTCAGTCCTTCCTTTCCTCCACTCTTGGAGTCCCCTACTCTTAGGCAATCCAGTTATACTACTTATCTCAAGGATAGCTGTGAAGCCTAAGTGAGATAATACGTATAACGTGCTTTACACACAGCGAACAATAATAATCAGTTGTCCTTGTTGTTGTTTTTACTGAATTAAGGCCCCAGAACTTTCAGATCTTGAGGTTCTTCACCCTTTTATCTGCTCTCGGGTTTGATTAGTACCAGGGCTTGTAGGATTTTAATCAGCATCAATCTGTGTGATGAGGCCTCACCCAACTCCCTTACTTATATTTATCTCTGTACAGTACCCATATTTGAGGACCCTTTTGCTTAGGGCCCAGGACAAATGACCACTGCCTTCCTCCTACCCTCCAGGTTTTGCAAAGGACCTTCAGAGTCCCGAATGCCTTGTCTATGGTGAGAGTGTAGGTGAAACTTCTCTTTTACAGGACGTAGGTCAATGAGGCAGCCAGGCTGGCCATGTCAGCTATAAAGCAGCCTCACAATTGGCTGAGTTGTATTTGAAAGGCTGTCCTTTGGGTATATGTGTGGACAAAGTTATGAGTATTCTTAAACCCACCGGAACTTCTCCATTCCAAATATGTACTCCATCCCTCAAGATCATCCAGCAGGCTGAAGATGAGGGAGTGTGGATACTTGTCCCTTCACCATCACTTATTTAGGCCTTGAGCAGTAGGGTAAAACTGGGGCAAAACTAGAATTTTCTGGGATTTTTTTCTGTCTCTGAGAAAGAGTAACTTGCTTTGAGGAGATCCAGGCCAATGGTACAGTTTTAGCCCCTTGGGAAACGATGGCTGAACATCCAGTCTTGAGAGTTTACCCAAGAGGAAGACATGGAAATATCAGACATCATGAGTCCAGTTAGGGTGGGCAGTGCTGCAGGCCACAGGCTGTGTGGACAGAAGTCAGCCAAGATGAAACCTACACTGCTCTTCAGAGCTCCAGGTGCAGACCTAGAGCCAGACCTTTAGCAGGTACCAACATAGGAAATAAAGGATAGCTGTTCTGCTTGTTTCCCTACCTGGGTGCCTTAGATTTTCAAAGGCAAGGTCTAGGTCATCTGAGTCCCTGCCAGCAGTGAGGAGATACTCCTATGGAAGTACTGTGTGCAGACAATACCTCTGGGGCTGTTTCTGGAAGGGTGGGGCTTTGTGTCTACAGGGCCAAATTTTGCCAACCACATAATAGGCTGAAGCCATCAGCCAGAAAGTGGTAGCTTCCTCCCTGAGCTCCTATGATAACTAGGATTGGGAATGGCAGAGTTGCTGTGAACTCCTCCAGGAGGTGCCTCTAGCACAAGTAGCTCATGGAATGATGTCTAGGTCTGGCCAGTGAAAGCTTGGGCAAGCTGGGTAGAAGGGCCATTTTGGAGGGAAGCATCTGAGTAAAGGCATATTGAACTCCAGGTCAAGCTGGATGGGTAGTGCCCAAAGTGTTAGTGAGGTGGCGATCCAAAGTTAGGACTCCACTACTGGCCTCAGTGTGATGAGCTTCTAGGTCTGTAAGCTCTCCAGATTAGAGACTTTGCATTGCCCCAAACTAGAGAGGCGTTAGAGCTGAAGGCTGAGGGACAAGGCTACCGAGATTTAGAAATCTGCAGGGGAGGAAGCTAGGTAGGCTTGAACCTAGTCTTTTTGGGCATTCTTCCAAGAAGCATTTAAATGGCCCAACTGGCATCCTGAAATCTAGAGCCCCTTCTGTTACCACCCCTCCTCCCTTCTCTGGGCAACTAGTTATTTAATAATTAACAATGGGTTAATTGCTTGGAAATGTTTATTTGACTGAGCCAAGATTTAAACTTGCTTCCAGATAAGTATTTTGGGAGGGTCAGAAGCCTACAAGGGGTAGTTGGTTGCAAAATGGGAATTAGATGGAGAAGGGATCCATCTTGAGGATGATGATGATTTTAGTAATCTCTACACCCAACATAGGGCTTGAACTCATGACCCCAAGATCAAGAGTCTCATGCTCCTCCAACTGAGCCAGCCAGGTGCCCCAGGATCCATCTCTATTAATCTCCAATTAAGTAGACTTGTGAAGAGAGCTAAGAACTTCATTGTTCAGTGCCATCAGGAAGTCACTTATTTTATTCTCTCTTCAGTAGTTACCTATTAATTAAGTGGAAATAAAGAGGAGAATAATTGGAGATGGATTTGCTCAGACTGTCTTGTGCCTTGTAGAGTCAATATTCTTGGCTATTAATGAGATAGGGATAAAAGGAAGTAGGTGCAAAGGGAGGCAACCAGCTAGAGGTATTGCCTGGCTAAGAGCAATACGATGGGCTAGATGGACTCAGAGTATTCTGCCTCTTCTCCTAACTTTTTCAGTGATCCTTTGCTCTGGGTTCTACAACAGGAGTCCCAACCCTGGGGTTATTCCACCGCTATAGACAGAACCCCCTGATTTCATATATGATGATTAAGAGTATGGGTTTGGTGTCAGATCTGAGCTAGAATCCCAGCATGGCCATTTACCACCTGTGTGACCTTGAATAAGTTACATAATCTCTCTGTTTCCTCAACTGCAAAATGGTAGTAATAACAATACTTACCCCTTGATTTCTCAGAGAAATATATGCATTTAATGCACATAAAGCACTTAGTGTAATGCCTGACAAATAAAAGGTACTCAACAATGAATACTTGTTTCTTTTCATGCTTTCTCATACCAGGAATCTAGTGTGGTGGAAAATCCCAATTGCTCTGATGTTGATTTTTTTTTTTTAACACATATTTCTTCTGATAAGGCTGCTACCAGTGGAGGCTTGATGAAGCCCTGGGCCCTACTTAGGGCCATGACCTGGCAGCCCCTCTGTCTTTGACAAGCCCATCTCTACTTTTTCCAGTATGGTATAATAGTTCTGAGTGTGGGCTCTGGAGTTAGATCTGGTCTGGAATCCCAGCTCAACTATTTCCTGGCTGTATAACTTTGGGCAAATCATTTAACCCTTCTATGTCTCAATCTCCTCATTTATAAAATAATAATAATATTAAGTTATCTCATAGGGATTGTTGGGAGGACTCAATGAGCTGATGCATATAAAGCACTCTGAACAATGTCTGGCACCGGATGCCTGGCTCAGTCGGTGAAGCATCTGCCCTCAGCTCGGGTCATGATCCCAGGGTCCTGGGATCGAGTCCCACATCGGGCTCCTTGCTCAGCAGGGAGCCTGCTTCTCCCTCTGCCTGCCGCTCCCCCTGCTTGTGCTCGCTCTCTCTCGGACAAATAAATAAATAAAATCTTTTAAAAAAAATGTCTGGCACATGGTGAGTGCTCAAAAAGTGGTAGCTGTATTGTTGTCTATATTATTATTATTATTATTTTTTAAAGAAAGATGATTTTTTAAAAGATTTTATTTATTTATTTGACAGAGAGAGAGAGATTACAAGTAGGCAGACAGGCAGGTAGACAGGCAGAGCAGGCAGGGGAAGAAGCAGTCTCCCTGCTGAGCAGGGAGCCTGATGTGGGGCTCGATCCCAGGATGCTGGGATCACGACCTGAGCCGAAGGCAGACGCTTAACAGACTGAGCCACCCAGGCACCCCTATATTATTTTCTTTATCCTCACTCCCATTCTCTCAGAGACCTGAGGGGTGTCGAGAATTCATCTGGCAAAATCATATAAGCAGACACTCAATGGTTTAAGTGCCCCCTCTTCCACTACAATGAAACCAAAGACACCATTAACTAGTGACAGGTTATGAGTCCTGAGCTATGCCATTTTATTTTTATTTATTTATTTTTAAAGATTTTATTTATTTATTTGAGATAGAGAGAGAGAGCGTGAGCAGGGGGAGCGGCAGAGGGAGAGTGATATAAGCAGGCTCCCCGCTGAGCGGCAAGCCTGACGTGGGTCTCAATCCCAGGACACTGAGATCATGACCTGAGCCAAAGGCAGACACTTAACTGACTGAGCCACCTAGGTGCCCCTAAGTTCTGCCTTTTTAAAACATGGCTCTCACATTTTTTATACTTCTCTGATTGAGTGGTGCTATCTAGTCCCCTCCCCTTGAATCTGGGTTCTGTGAATGCTTGGCTAATAGAATATGACAGAAGTGGCACTGTGCCAGTTTCTGGGCCTATGCCCCAAGAAACTGGCAGCTTCTTCTTCCTGTCTCTAGGGGTGTTTATTCTTGGAATCCAGTCACATGCTGTGAGGAAGGCCAAACAGCCCATGGAGAGGCATCTGTGGAGAGGAACTGGGGCTCCTGGCCCTCAGCTCTGGCTAAGCTCTCAGTTGACAGCCAGCACCAACTTGCCAGTCAATGTGAATGAGCCATCTTGGACGTAGATCCTCCAGCTCCCAGTTGAGCTACCCTAGCTGATACCACATGAAGCAAAGATCAACCCACCTTGCCAAAGCTTGTCCATTGTTGTGACCAGTATGAATGTTGTTGTATTAAGCCACCAAGGTTGGGTTGGTTTGTTATATAGCAATAGATAATCAGAACACAGATTATGGGCAGCTGACCAATAGGTGGGAGAGATCTTTTGGGGCAGGCTGTTCCATGTATTGTGAGCTCTATCTTGCAAGTGGTAACTGGTTTTATCTATGTGTAGGGCTGGCCTTTGGCTGAGTTATGGAATGGGATTATCATGGGATGTGGTTATTAAGTTTAATGCTTCAGTCTTAAAGAATAAACAACAAACACAAAATGTTTTTACCAAAATTGTTGGACAGCATTGCACTAAATATTGACCTTCTCCCTGCCAAATCTATTCCTCCCCCATACTCCATATCTCAGACATGATATCATGTCCCATCCAGTTACTCAAGTAAAACACATAGGGGTCATCCATGAATCCTCTCTTTCCCTGACCCCTCAATCCAGTTCATTAGAGAGTGCTGTTGGTTCTTTCCTCAAAATGTATCCTAAATCTGTTACTTTTCTCCATCCCCACCATCACAACTCTAGGCCAAATTATCCTTTTGTCTTACTTGGACTAACCTGTATAGGACACAAACTGCTGGTGCCTCTTCTCAGATTTTTTCCCAAGGTTCTACCCACTTTCCAAATTGTGCTGCGGCCATTCCATGTTTTGGCATCCCTCCTGAGCTTTCAGAGCTACAGGGTAGTCTAAATTGAAGCCCTGCACCTGCCTGACTCTCATGTCCTATATACTGAGCCTGTGAGTGCCAAGGTATCACACCATCTATGGGGCTGGGGTCAGGCTTTGTGAGAAGCTGCCAAGGGACCAAATGATGAAACTCGGGAGGGGGAGTCAGCATCTTGTAGTATGAAACTTGACTAGTGGAATGAGGAGGCATGAGGGTTCCCAGCAGATAAATGTCTCTGACTTTCTCCCTTTCTGCCCCAACTCTGAAATGCGTGCGCGCCTTTTCTTTTCAACCATTTGGAGCAAACATACCCGGCAAGTGACCTGCAGTTGGTGACGCAATGTCCAGTGAGGTCATGCATTGCATCACATTGTTGTTCTACATCGTTCCTTGCCTTACTTACCCTTTCCCCTCATCCATGTTGCTTTAGGCTTGCACAACTCCCCAGTGGTTAGGACTTGAATTCCTGGCTCAGGCTCTGTTTTAGAAAAACCAGGCTAAGACATTTGGTGTTAGAAGTGGTTCTAGGAATCACAGACCTGTACCTCTGAAACAAATAATACATTATATGTTTAAAAAAAAAAAAAAAGAAAGCAGAAGATAGCAGGAAGGGAAGAATGAAGGGGGGGAAATTGGAGGGGGAGACGAACCATGAGAGACTATGGACTCTGAGAAACAAACTGAGGGTTCTAGAGGGGAGAGGGGTGGGGGGATGGGTTAGCCTGGTGATGGGTATTAAAGAGGGCACGTACTGCATGGAGCACTGGGTGTTATACGCAAACAATGAATCATGGAACACTACATCAAAAACTAATGATGTAATGTATGGTGATTAACATAACATAATTAAAAAAAAAGTGGTTCTATCAGGATGGGGTTTTGGAGTTGGATTGTTGACCCGTCTAAAAGCAACAGGGACCCTGTGGGTGGTGTTAAGTGTATGGAAATAGCCCCTGACGCGAAGTGCCATTGCAATTACTTGAGCTTTCACCTGTGGTGTGTGGTATTTTATTGGTATAATGTGGAGGTGCAGGGCAAGATTTGGGAGGTCAAGTGGCTGTGGCACTTAATCGATATACAAACAATGTTATTTATAAGGATCTTGGAGTAGAATGGCTGCTTTTGACGGCAGTAGAAACTCTGCCTCTATGCAACTTTAATGGAGATCCTTATGTCCCGCAACTGCAGGACAGATTGGACTGAAAATCAGGCTCAGGATCTGATAATAAGGGTGGCAGAGATGCAAAAAAGACAAAATATACAACCTTATAGGGTCTGTTTTTTCAAAATCAGATAGGGAATGAGTTGAACTTGGAGATCCAGGATGGTTATTTGGGTGAGTGAATCCAAGTATTAATGAGCCCTTCAATTTCCCCCTGGACTTCTCTTGGTGGCAGAAGCATCCCCCTTTTCCCTTGCCAGAGGAGAGTAACTTCCCTTTCATGGAAGCCACATCATGATTTCACCTGAAGCAGTTGCCTTGTGAGATGACATTTTTTTCCAAGATGTGCCCCACCATCCTCATTACTTCCAGGTCACTAACCAGAATCATATCTCAGGACAGCTTGGATAGAGAAGTACACATCCTGCTCCGGAAATTTTTATGCTCATTAATAGGGAGAATCAAAAGCAGTTCACAACCTCAAAAACATTATTTGCATGCAAGAAGCCAGATACACACAAAAATACAGACTGCATCGTTCCATTTAAATGCCTTCCAAGAACAGACAATACAAATCTATGGAGAAAGAAATCAGAAAGTGGTTGCTTCTGGTTGGGCATCAGGGGATTAACGGGAAAGTAAAGGAGGAAACTTTCTGGGGGTGATGAAATGTTGCATATCTTGTTTTGAGTGGTGGATACATGGGTATGAACAACTGTCAAAACTAAGGTCTCCGGGCACCTGGATGGCTCAGTCGGTTAAACATCAACTCTTGATTTTGGCTCAGGTCGTGATCTCAGGGTTGTGAGATCGAGCCCTGCGTCGGGTTACGTGCTCGGCGTGGAGCCTGCTTAAGATCCTCCCTCTCTCGGGGCGCCTGGGTGGCTCAGTTGGTTAAGCGACTGCCTTCGGCTCAGGTCATGATCCTGGAGTCCCGGGATCGAGTCCCGCATCGGGCTCCCTGCTCGGCAGGGAGTCTGCTTCTCCCTCTGACCCTCCTCCCTCTCATGCTCTCTGTCTCTCATTCTCTCTCTCTCAAATAAATAAATAAAATCTTTAAAAAAA
>NW_028011468.1:0-830 GCF_054177405.1 Leptonychotes weddellii
AATATAAACATTTGAAGCTATAAATTTCCCTGTAAGCATTTCTTTAGCTGTTTTTTTAAATAAACTTTTACATGTTGTGTTTTCCTATTCACTCAAAATATTTGCTAATTTTCCTTGTTTTATTTGACTCATGGGTTACTTAAAAGTGTGTCCTTTAATTACATTATCTATTTATGTTAGAATTATTGGATTATTTATTTAGAGGTGTATTGCTGGGGATGCCTGGCTGGCTCAGTGGAGTGTGAGACTCTTGATCCCAGGTTTATGAGTTCGAGCCCCACGCTGGGGGTACAGATTCATTAAAAATAAAATCTTAAAAAAAAGAAGTGTATTGCTTAATTTCCAAACATTTAGTAATTTACAGTTATCATTGTTAGATGTCTAATTTAACTTGTGGTCAGAAAACATATTCTGTATAATTTTATCCTTTTAAACATGAGACTAGTTTGATGTCTCACCGTAGGCCTCCCTTGATGCATGTCCCCTGGGCGCTGGAAAAGAATGTTCTGCCGTTGGTGCAGTACTCCGTAATTGGCCGGTCACGTTTCGGGTTTTTCCTGATTTTATGTTTATCGAGTACTGAAAGAAGAGGGCTGATGCCCCTGACCACAAGCATGGATTTGTATGTCTCCCATTGATCTTCTCCGCTCTGTCAGGTTTTGCTCCGTGCATTCTGAAGCTCTGTTACTAGAGGCCTGCAGAGTCAGGGTTCAAGGTGACAAATGTGTCCTTTCTCTTTCTGAAGTGGGCTCTTCGTCCCTGGGAGTACTCCTTGTCCTCAGGGCTGCTTGGTATGAATGAGGCCACTCCAGCTTTCCTGATCAGTTTTC
>NW_028011469.1:0-829 GCF_054177405.1 Leptonychotes weddellii
GGAAAAGGCAACTGCCTTGCTCAAAAGAGGAAGAACACCAAGAGCCCTCAAAGGTCCCAAGAATACAAGGAGTGTGAAAGTATGACACACCCCAACCAGCCCACCCTACCTCCAGAAACACAGACCCACAGTAAATAGGAAACCAAAGTGGTAAGGAAAGAAATGATATTGACTTGGGATGTCACAGATGTTCTCCTTTTCCACACCATGTGATATACATTTGGCCTCTGCTGTCTGAGCCTCTGGTTTTCCTCTGTTTCCATTTCCTTTCTCCATTTCCATGATCTGGCTTCCTCTAGCCAGCTGATTCACACTCGGGGTCTGTAGGCTGATGACACCCAGATCTTTTATCTTGCACCCAAAATCCAGATCCATGCGATCAACTGGCCAGTGAAGAGCTTCATTTGGACAACTCACCGGCTCCTAAAATTCAACTCTTCTCAACCTGAGCTCCTCCTCCTCCTCCTCCAACTGTTCCTCTTCTTCCCCTTCCTCCCCCTCTCCTCCTCCAAGGGGTCTCACTCTCAGTGAAGGACACCAACAACCCACCCCATTGCCCAAGCCAGACTCCCTCCTCCACCTCACCCCCATATCCCATCCATTTACCTCTGCACTGTCTCTCATCACTTCACACCTCCTGGTTGTCACTGCTGCCAACCTTGCCCAATCATCGCTCTCCTGGATGATGGCAACAGCCTCCTAAACTGGTCTACCCACACTAGAGGGTGGGGGTGAGAGTGGCTCCATCACGCTCTGCAGCCAAAGTGATCTCCCTCGAATCTGAGTTCCTTCACATCTGACTAAAATACCTCAATGCCTGGCTTCCCAC
>NW_028011470.1:0-829 GCF_054177405.1 Leptonychotes weddellii
CCTCCAGACCTTATGAATATGGCAGGAGATGGTGTTCCACACAGTCAGGTGGATTCTTTGTGTCATGACTTAGCCAGTGTCAGCAAGGGGGGGGGCGATTCATTCACAAACCTGGTCGTCATGCACTGGTGGGAGGACTCATTCCCAGCTGTCTCTCTGCAGATGACCCCAAGGTCACCGCAATGTCGGGAGATGTGCCCGATAAACTGCCGATCCCAGTGGAAATCAATATGGAAATAAAAGAGCAATTGAAGAAAGAAATTCGACAGTTTGGAAGTAAGTAGAATAAGAATTTCTGTGCACAAAACCACAGGAAGTCCTTCCCATTCTATGAATCCGATTAGATTCAACTGACCTCTTGAGGCTTATCCTTTGCCAGAATTGGGTTTTCAGAGTTCCAATGGTTCCTCTTTAATTTGACTGAAATGTACCAGTAAACCTTTTTTTCTTGTTCTTTTGTATTTCTTAATTGGTTATTGTGTACCAGATTCCACTGGTGGATATGTTCTGATATCTGAATGTAAGCATGGAAAGCACAGGTACTTTGTAACGTTCTAGCCATTGAATGATCGCTGAGACTCCAAGATTGAGTTCAAACCCCTCTTTGTATTTTAGAAATACTGAAGGTTTTTTTTTTCTAAATATCTTCAGAATATGAGAAAATCTTAAAATTGCTTGAAGGAGTGCAAGGACCTCCAGGAGTGCAGAAAAAATTTGTTGTATATGCCATGAAGGAAGCGGCAAGGTGAGTGGGAGGAACTGTCCGGTATGTTTCACAGCGGGGCCCAGTGCGCTGCTGGGTGGGGTGGTGGGGGTCAGGCCCTGCCTG
>NW_028011471.1:0-829 GCF_054177405.1 Leptonychotes weddellii
TGAGTTCCAGTTTTAAAGCATTATGGTCTGAGAAGATGCAGGGAATAATCTCAATCTTTCAGTATTGGTTGAGACCTGATTTGTGACCAGTATGTGGTCTATTCTGGAGAAAGTTCCATGCGCGCTCAAGAAGAATGAGTATTCTGTTGTTTTAGGGTGGAATGTTCTGTATAAATCTATGAGGTCCATCTGGTCCAGTGTGTCATTCAAAGCTCTTGTTTCTTTGTTGATTTTCTGCTTAGATGATCTGTCTATTGCTGAGAGTGGAGTATTGCGGTCTCTTACAATTAACATATTGTTATCAATATGACTTTTTATTTTGGTTAACTGTTGGCTTATGTAGATGGCTGCTCCCATGTTGGGGGCATAGATATTTACAATTGTTAGATCTTCTTGTTGGATAGACCCTTTAAGAATGATATAGTGTCCGTCTGTGTCTCTAACTACAGTCTTTAGCTTAAAATCTAATTTGTCTGATATAAGAATTGCTACCCCAGCTTTCTTTTGTTGTCCATTGGCATGGAAGATGGATCTCCATCCCTTCACTTTCAGTCCTAGTGTATCTTTAGGTTCAAAGTGATTCTCTTGTAGACTGCATATGGATGGGTCCTGTCTTTTTATCCAGTCTGCAACCCTGTGCCATTTCATGGGAGCATTTAGGCTGTTCACATTGAAAGTGATTATTGAAAGATATGAATTTATTGTCATCATGTTGCCTGTGAAGTCCTTGTTTCTATAGATTGTCTCTGTAAATTTCTGTTGTAGATCACTCTTGGGGTTTTTCTCCTTTTATAGAACCCCCCTTAATATTTCTTGCAGGGCCGGCTTA
>NW_028011472.1:0-829 GCF_054177405.1 Leptonychotes weddellii
GAATGAAGTCTTGCCACTTGCAAGGATGTGGATGGAACTAGAGGGTATTATGCTAAGCAAAATAAGTCCATCAGAGAAAGACAAATACGGTATGATTTCACTCATATGTGGAATTTAAGAAACAAAAAGGATGAACACAGGGGAAGGGAAAGAAAAATAAAACAAGATAGAAACAGAGATGGAGGCAAACCATAAGAGGTTCTTAACTGTAGAGAAAAAACTGAGGGTTGCTGGAGGAGATGTGGGCTGGGGGGGGAGGGCTAAATAGGTGATGGGCATTAGGGAAGGTATTTGTTGTGATGAGGACTGGGTGTTATATGTAAGTGATAAATCACTAAATTTTACTCCTGAAAACAATATACACTATGTGTTAACTAACTTGAATTTAAATCAATCAATCAATTAATTAATAAAAAAATATTCCTGTAGTCTAAGTGAAAAAAGAAGGCACAAAGAGCTTAGCTGCCTGCTCAGGGTCACCCTACTGGTAAGAGGTGGAGCCAGCATTCATGCCCAGGCAGTGTGGCCCCAGAGACTCTGCTGTGAACCATTTGCTGAAAACCACCCTCCAGCCCACATGTGATATCTCCCAAACTTTACAGGGGACATTTCATGTTTGCTCTATTTGGTCCAGCGTTTCCCAGGAGCAAGAATGTGTTTCAGGTATCAAGCTGACATATTGGCACAAATGCAAGTCTCACTATGCAGGGCAGTTTCTGTGAGCAAATGTAGAGTACACCACGTGGCTAGATGTAGCAGTCATTGAAAATGATGCTCATGGAGAATTTTTTATGTGAGTAGAGCTTATAATAAAGTGATGAAAGCAGAA
>NW_028011473.1:0-829 GCF_054177405.1 Leptonychotes weddellii
AGTCTAGGGTTGGGACCAAGGATTTTGTGTTTCTAACAAGTTCCTAAGGGACGCTGGTGCTGTTGGTGCAGGGACCACTCTTCGAGGGTCCACCCTGAGATGGATATAGGATGGGCTTGGCCCCTTGGGTCTGTCAAAACCAAACTCGATAAATTGAAGCAGAAATAAGAGCTCATTGCAGGCTTTGAACTTGCAAGTCCTGAAACTCGAGGCTATAGAAACGGTGAGTTCTGCGTTCCTCACAGACTGGCGTTTTTATGGGGAAAACATGGAGGTTACTGGGGTTTTTCAGCTGATTGCCTAGTGGTCATCTTTCCGACCTGGATCAGGGTAGGGAATCAGGAAAATGACAAGTCTAGCTATGGCATGGGCAGATTGCCTGGTGTCCTCTGACCCATGAGAAGAGCTGTAAATTCCTGTAAGTTAAGGCTGTTTCCTTTATGCACCTGCTTTGCTCCTCTGCATGTGTCCTTGACAGAAGTGACTCCATATTAGTTTGGTTCTACATGAGCTGCATCGTGGTTTGGTTTAGGGAGAACAAATACCTAGCTCTTGAGGCATTGATTGTTCTAGCACAAGACCCTAAGATGTAAAACCTCCTCACTTATCAGAGATGGAAAGCAGACTGGTGGTTTCCAGGGGCTGGAGGTAGGGAGAGAGGAAGAGACTCCTTAATTATGACAAAGACCCCGTCCTTGACCAGACTATGGTCTAGGCCATGACCTTGGGCATTGTCCTTGGCCCACTAAGTCCAGTTTTAGCAGGAATCCCACTGGGTCAGTTTAGCAGAAATCCTTCACCCTTGGTATCTGCTCTCAATATCTTCTCC
>NW_028011474.1:0-829 GCF_054177405.1 Leptonychotes weddellii
GGTACTCGATCCCAGGACGCTGGGATCATGACCTGAGCTGAAGGCAGACGCTCAACCATCTGAGCCACCCAGGCGCCCCAGATGTTTTTTCTTTTAAATGTTTGATAGAATTTACCCTGAGCCAAGTGTCTGAGCCAGAAATTTTCTTTGAGGAAATTTTTAATTACAAATTCAATCTCTTTAACACAGATACTTTTATTCAGTTAATACAGCTTTTATTCAGGTTATAAATCTTCTTGTATCCATTTTGGAAATAATATTTCTCAAAGAATTTTTCCACTTCATCTATGTTGTCAAAATTGTTGGCATAGAGCTGTTCATAGAATTTTCTTATTTTCTTTCTAAGGATCTGTAGTGATAGTCCCTCTTTCATTCTTGCTTTTGGCATTTGTAAAAAAATTTTGACTAGTTTTGATAGGGGTTTATCAATCCTATTAATATTTTAGAAAAACCAACTTTTGATGCTTCCAAATGTATTAATTTTCTTACTATTTAAGATTTCTTCATTGATTTTTGTTCTTACATTTACTATTTCCTTTCTTCCACTTACTTGGGGCTTAATTTCCTTTTCTTTTACTATAATTTTTTTTTTTTTGAGAGAGAGTAAAAGTGAAAGAGTGCAAGTGGGGGGTTGGGAGGCAGAGGGAGAAAGAGAATCCCAAGCAGATTCCCTGAGGACCAAACCCCATGTGGGGCTTGACCTCACAACCCTGAAATCATGACCTGAGCCAAAATCAAGAGTCAGATGCCTAAATGGCTGAACCACCCAGGTGCTCCTTTTTCTATAATTTTAAAATGCAATTAATTTTAGACTTTATTGTTTTTCTAA
>NW_028011475.1:0-829 GCF_054177405.1 Leptonychotes weddellii
TTTTTTTTTTTTTATTTGAGAGAGAGAGTGAGAGAGAGAGAGAGCACAAGAGGGGGCAGCGGGAGAGGGAGAAGCAGACTCCCCGCCGAGCAGGGAGCCCGATGCGGGACTCGATCCCGGGACTCCAGGATCATGACCTGAGCCGAAGGCAGTCGCTTAACCAACTGAGCCACCCAGGCGCCCCCCAAGGATGTCACTTAACTGATCACTAACTAAGTAGTCTCAGCAGCCTACCATGTCCAGGTGTCTGAGTAAAGGATTCCAGCAATAAAAGCCTTGCAATCCATGGACAGTGCTTGCTCCTAGGTCTGGGCTTTGGGGGTGGAGGGGTGTCACAGCGGGGACCTCCAGGGTGCCTTCCCACTGTGGCTAGATTTGAATGCTGCTGGATGTTCTTCCTCCATGGAATGCCATGGGCGGGGTGGGGGCGGGGGGGAATGATAATTAGAAGAGCTGGGGTGGCTGAGCACTTCTGTGCCCCAGGACCCACAGGTGGCACAGGCCGCCGCCTTGCCCAGAGTGAGACCCGGCTCTTGGCCAACGGCCAGCCGCTCTGACGCCCAGGGTCTGGCTGGGGGCTGCTTCTGAGATGGAAAACCGGCCCTGTGATAGCAAGTGGAGTCCAGGGGGCATAAGCAGGTTGTGAGGCAGAGACTCCTCCCATCACAGGTGCCCCAGGATGTGTATTCCACACTCGGCCATTCTACACATCTAAAAGCTCTGGGGCTTTCATAAGGAGAGCTGGGCTCTGAGAGAGATGAGTTGGATGGGTCTTCCAATGTCATGGATAAAGACTCACCCCGGTCTGTGGCAAGTGCAGGGAGTGAGG
>NW_028011476.1:0-829 GCF_054177405.1 Leptonychotes weddellii
TTCCTTGATGTTGGTCATGATCTCTCCTCACTCATTCATGATTTTATTAATTTGGATCCTTTCTCTTTTCTTTTTGATAAGTCTGGTTAGGAGTTTATCAATCTTATTAATTCTCTCAAATAAACAGTTTCTAGTTTCGTTGATCTGTTCTATTGTTCTAGTTTCTATTTCATTGATTTCTGCTCTAATCTTTATTATTATTATGTAATGTATGGTGACTAAAATAACATAATAAAGTAAAATTAAAAAAACAAACTTAAAATAAACATCCTAAATTGTGATAGAGAACAAGGTTCTGTGAGAGAGAGCATGAGGGGTTAGGCCAAGGAATGAGAGAGGGACTCTCAGAGCCATGATATTAAGTTGAGTCCTAAAGGGTAAGTAAGAGTTAGCCAGGGGGGAATGGTTAACCTTCCAGAAGGAGAAACCGCATGTGCACAAGCTCTAGAGCAGGAAAGTCCTTGGCCCATTTAGAACCAAAGGAAGCCAGTGTGGCTAGAGTTTATCAATAGAGGGGGAGAGTAGCCTTGCTGGGTGGGAGAAGTGGCCAGGAGGTGGGTCTTGGAGAGCCTGAAGGCCATGGTAAAGATTTGTTTTGTTTTAAGTATTTAAATGCAATGGAGGCATTTAAGGGATATAATTGAGGGGAAGAGCATGTTCTAATTCTCCTTTAAAATACTACTTGGGAGGAGGGGGGAAGATGGCGGAGGAGTAGGGGACCCTATTTCAGCTGGTCCCCGGAATTGAGCTGGATATCTACCAGACCACTCTGAGCACCCACGAAACCAGCCTCAGATGTAAGAAGATCTGGATCTCTACAAACAGATAT
>NW_028011477.1:0-11723 GCF_054177405.1 Leptonychotes weddellii
TAATAAAAAAAACTTTGCCCAGGAGAAAGGATTCTGAGAATATAGTAGAGTAGGAAGCATCAGGAATCTGTCTCCCTACCTAGACAACAATT
Organism: Leptonychotes weddellii; assembly: GCF_054177405.1. Classification (NCBI taxonomy): domain Eukaryota; kingdom Metazoa; phylum Chordata; class Mammalia; order Carnivora; family Phocidae; genus Leptonychotes; species Leptonychotes weddellii. The sequence continues at coordinate 93 of NW_028011477.1, forward strand.
GCACTGGCAGAATCTGTCTCATGTAACTCTTTTTGGAACTCTGGAGTCTGTTGAAGGCTTGCAACTTGGAAGGTAAACTGTGATTAATTTTGTTAAATTTCAGCTCTTAGCACAGTAGCAGCTGCCCATCCGCCACCCCTAGCCCCATGGCAGGCAACTGTCATGGAGCAGTTTGCACACAGCTTGCAGGAACCAGGGTAAGCAAAGGGGATCTTGTCTTCCAAATATTGGGGATCTATGCTCTGACTTCTGATTGTTGCTTCTGATCACAGAGGTACAGATAAAGTTCTACCTTCTAAGTAATTAGTTTAAATGTAAATGGATTAAACTCTCCAATCAGAAGATGGGAACTGGCAGAATGGATAAAAAACACATGATTCAACTATATGCTGTCAACTAGAGGCTCACTTGAAATCTAAAGACACAAACAGCTTCAAAGTGAAAGGATACCAGATGCCTGGGTGGGTTAGTCAGGAAAGCAGCCAGTTCTTGATTTCAGCTCAAGTCATGATCTCAGGGTCCTGGGATCAGCCCTGCCTCAAGCTCTGTGTTCAGCAGAGAGTCTGCTTGAGGATTCGTTCTCTCTCTCCCTCTCACTTTGCCTCTCCCCCCCACTCATGTGCTTGCTCTCTCTTTAAAATAAATAAATCTTTTTTTAAGAAAGTCAAAGGATGGAAAAAGATATTCCATGCAAATAGTCACCAAAACAGATCAGGAGTGGCTATACTAATATCAGACAAAATAGACTTTAAATGACAAAAGAAGAACATTACATAAAAGCTTCAATACAGCAAGAAGATATGACAATTATAAACATTATGCACCTAGTGATGGACCATCAAAATATATGAAGCAAAACCCAACAGATTTGGAGTAATAGACAGTTCTACAAAAACAGTTGGAGACTTCAATATCCCTTTCACAAGATGGGTAGAACAACCAAACAGAAGATAAAGAAATAGAGGACTTAATACAATAAACCAACTAGATCTAAAATAGCATACACATTCTTAAATGTACATGGGACACTTTCCAGGATAGACCATATGTTAGGCCAAAAATTAAATATCAGTAGATTTTAGGAGATAGATATTATACAAAACATCTTCTTTGAGAACAACAGAATACAGTTAGAAATCAATAACAAAGAAAACTGGAAAATTCACAAAATTGGACAAATTAAACAACATACTTTTTTAAATTTAAATTTTGGGTAGTTGACATACAGTGTAATATTGGTTTCTGGAGTAGAATTCAGTGATTCATCACTTACATACAATACCTATTGCTCATCATAACAAGTGCCTTCCTCAATACCCATCACCCATCTAGCCCATCCCCCATCCACCTTACTCCATCAACCCTCACTTTGGTCTCTATTGTTAAGAGTCTCTTACGGCTTGTTTCCCCATTCTCTTTTCTCTCTTTTCCCCCTTCCCATATGTTCATCAGTTTTCTTTCCTAAATTCCACATATGAGTGATATCATATGGTATTTGTCTTTCTCTGACTTATTTTACTCAGCATAATACCCTCCAGTTCCATCCACATCAATGTTAATGGTAAGTATTTATCCTTACTGATGGCTGAGTAATACTACACTGTATATATATGTCTCATCTTCTTTATCCATTCATCAGTCATGAACATTTGGACTCTCTCCATAGTTTGGTTATTGTTGATAATTTTGCTATAAACATCGGGGTGTGTGTACCTCTTTAAATCTGTATTTTTGTATCCTTTGGGTAAATACCTAGTAGTGCAATTTCTAGATCATAGGGTAGTTCCATTTTTAACATTTTGAGGACCCTCATACTGTTCTCCAGGGTGGCTGCCCCAGTTTTCATTCCCACCAGAAGTGCAAGAGAAGTCCCCTTTCTCCTCATCCTCACCAACACCTGTTGATGTTAGCCTCCATCCAGCTCTTCATACCTCAATTTTATATCATTTTCTTTTAGTGTCAAGTGAAGAATTATTTCTGCCTGAATAGAAAGGGAAATATTTTAGTTAAAAATAACTTTACCCAGGAGAAAGGATTCTGAGAATATAGTAGAGCAGGTATTCTACTATGCTTGCTTAGTAATTTTAGCCATCCTGATAGGTGTGAGATGGTATCTCATCATGGTTTTGATTTATATTTCCCTGATGACGAGTGATGTTGAGCATCTTTTCTTGTGTCTGTTAGCCATCTGGATGTCTTTTTTGGAAAAGTGTCTATTCATGTCTTCTGCCCATTACTTCACTGGCTTATTTTTTGGGTATTGAGTTTGATAAGTTCTTTGCTGATTTTGGATACTAATACTTTATCAGGTATGTTGTTTTCGAATTTCTTCTACCATTTTGTAGGCTGCCTTTTAGTTTTGTTGACTGTTTCCTTTGCTGTGCAGAAGCTTTTTATCTTGATGAAGTCCCAATAGTTCATTTTTGCTTTTGTTTCCCTTGCCTTTAGAGACATGTCCTGCAAGAAGCTGCTGTGGCTGAGGTTGAAGAGGTTGCTGCCTGTGTTCTCCTCTAGGATTTTGATAGTTTCCTGATTCACATTAAGGTCTTTCATCCATTTTGAATTTATTTTTGTGTATCCTGTAAGAAAGTGGTTCAGTTTCATTCTTCTGCATGTTGCTGTCCAACACCGTTTGTTGAAGAGACTTTTTTTCCATTAGACATTCTTTCTTGCTCTCTCAAAGATTAGTTGACCATGGAGTTGTGAATCCGTTACTTTGAGCAACTGGGTTTGCTAGCTTACCTGGAGGTGCATTACTTTTATTTTAAACTCTGCCACATTTGCCACTTAGCTATTACTAGTAGATGAACATTGCTTCCTTGAGTTTCTCAGATCTAGCTCTTGTAAACAGTCAGCCAGAAGGATACATTGAATAAAACAGAGGTATTTGGGGTTGAGGTATGAAGAGCAGGATGGAGGCTAAAGTGGAAGGGTCAGACCAAGGTGATTGAATAGGAAGGGGAGTCAAACTCTGTTCTGCATTCCCACCTCCATGACCAAGGCTGTTATCTTGTGATATCAATGAATCAATCAAATGGTTCCTTTAGTTTTTGTTTCGTGTTCTTTTTGTCAACCTGTATATCTGGTTATTATTACAACCTCAACATTAATAACATAAACTTAAATTTGGTGAGGAACATCATTAGTTACGGAAATATCACCATCCTGTGGTATATGGCAAATTTTAACTAGAAAGTTTGTCCTCTCTTGACATTGAAACAGCCTGTTTATTCTAGATTTTTGACATAAAATAATTGTTTCCAGGCATATTTGCTATTTGTCAGGCTGCTTGGTTTTAGAGGCATATGCTGTGCCCCACAGAAAACAAGAATTGTACTGTAAAAGAGACCTCATCATTGGGAAAGGTACATGCATAATAACTTGATAGAGTACCAGACTTTGGCATTGTGTTATCTCTTTGGTTCAGTGAGTCCTTTCCAAAATGATCTTAATTTGTGTGACCACAATTCTCTGGGAGATAGGAGAGAAGATATTATGGTCATTCCTTGGTTATAAGCAAGTCCAATTTGTGCAATCATCCAAACACAGCAGTTACCATTAACATCTTTTAAGAACTTTGACAGATACTGGACTCCAACTTGAGGTCCCTAGAATCCTAGGGAATTGGTGAAGGTGTTGTGATAGACACATACCTGATCAATGAAAAATTTGTTGTTTCAGGGGCTGAAGTGTTGTTGGCAGACAGTAATGTGACCAACCATTGTGGTTTGCCTGGGATTTCTCAATGCTAAAATAAGGACAGTCCTAGGAACTCAGGGATAGATGGTCACCTTATGAGGCAGTTGTTAGCTACTGGGAAGTTTAGTGATTATCTCAGCTGCAGAGAGTCATCTAACATAATGTTACATCCTTTCCCAGCATGGCTCACATTCAATGACTGATTTGTGAGGGATACAGGCTTAATCATCTGGGCCCAACTCAGAACATTTTAGCTCCAGAGCTTCCCTGTGTGCCCAGCTGAAGCTGTTGCTGAGCCTATATCACAGCCGGACCTCACCCTCCTCTCAGTCTTGTCTCCAACCTACTATTCCCTTCCATACTTCTGGATCAACAAGGGTGTTTTTAACATCCTAGATGCTAAACTCCATCTTGGAGTCTGCATCCCAGGACTCCAACTGCACAGTGGTCAATGATATAGGCTTTGAGCAAAAGAATATATGCATTTATTAGCATTTGCAATTTTTTCCTAAGTAACCTAAAATATTTCTTTCCTTTTATCTGGAATGATGGGAATGCTTTGATAACAATGATTCTCCTGAGTTGACCAGAAGCCATGCTTAGTAAGTATATATTTTCTCATTTATTTTCCATTTAAATGTTTAAATGTGGTTTTATATACATATTTCCTTTTTTTTATTTGAAATTTTCAAAATTTATTTCACCAACTCACCTAAATGTGCATTAATTTTAGTCACCTTCAATTATTTTAAAATTTGAATGGGTGAAAATAATGACACCTGCTTAATATGTGTTAAGAAAGGCATTTCTACGTATTAATGATAAAGGCACATTATTATTGAAGCCACATCCCCCTTGTGTCCTGTAGTACCTGCTTTTCCAAAGATGCCTCAAATTATTATTCAACCATTCAGGTGACTGTTCTGACAATGTAATGATTTACACCTACTCATTGTTCTGTCATCACCATCAAAATGGAAACCAATTCTCTTGAGATAGATAAGTATGTGAGCAGGATTATGATTAAGTTTCAGCCACATAAAGCTGCATTGGCATAGTTACTTTTTAATATATTCTTTTCTTTAAATTTTTTTATGTTATGTTTGTCACCATACAATACATCATTAGTTTTTGATGTAGTGATCCATGATCCATTGTTTTCGTATAACACCCAGTGCTCAAATCTGTACTCCAAATGTAGGATGAATATACAAGATAAGGAGTCCTTGAATTGCAGGGCATTTTTGGCTGGCACTTGGTCAGACAAGGTGACATGATGTAATTAACTCAAACTAATTTCACTTTGTGATTTTTGTGGCAAGTGGGCAAGGCTGGAGTAGTTTGTAGAAATCATCTTCTTCTTTTTTTTTATTTTATTATGTTGTGTTAATCACCATACATTACATCATTAGTTTTTGATGTAGTGTTCCATGATTCATTGTTTGTATATAACACCCAGTGCTCCATTCAATATGTGCCCTCTTTAATACCCATCACCAGGCTAACCTATCCCCCACCCCCCACCCCTCTAGAACCCTCAGTTTGTTTCTCAGAGTCCATAGTCTCTCATGGTTCGTCTCCCCCTCCGATTTCCCCCCCTTCATTTTTCCCTTCCTACTATCTTCTTTTTTCCTTTTTTTCTTTTTTTCTTTTTTAACATATAATGCAAAGCCTTTTTGCTTTAAGAATGGTGTTTTCCTTTGACTTTTCTGGCTGCTATAATTATGTCAGGTGATAGGTTTGTAATATAGATAACAGTAAATTCTACCTCATGGTCTTTCAGCTGCTGCCACTTCTATTTATCCCCCTCTCTCGGTAGTAATTCTTACCTCAAATTCCTGAGAGAGAACTTGACTATAACATGGCCTGGCATGTAAAGATGAGCTGGATCAATATCCAGGTTTTGAATTAGTGGCCCTTCCATTGGGCATCCATCTTTTCTAGTCAGCTGATCATGTGATACCAAGCATGATCACCTATAGCTGCCTATTTACTGTGGGCTGTAAGCAGTGCAGGTACTGACATGTCCAGTAGCAGTGGGCCAACCTGGTACATGATTTGAATTTTTATTCCAATCCTAAGTTAAGTTTCAACTTGGAACATGGCCTGAATTTTAAAAGCATACTTCCATTTGGCTACATACCATGGCCAACTTAAATATTTGGAAAATACCTTCAAATGACAAATGTAGAATATTTTATAATCTACTAAGCATTATTCCAGTGAAAGATGACATTGGTAACATGACCTCTCTCCCCAGTTCAGTGCTAAAATAACTTAGAAAGGGGAAGGAGACAAGAACTTCTTTAGTGTTTAGAGTCATAGAAACTGAGAAAATGTTACTGAACTCATGGTACCCACAACACAAAGGGAAGAAGACAAATAGGCTTTTGCTTCCCCTACCACAAAACAATCCACAGTACATTAATGAAAGAAGTCAGAATAGGCCAAAATTGATGGTAAAATCTTACCTAAAATTCATGTATCAGTTCCTTGAATTCTGTTTAAAAACTGTAAGATACTCAAGGTAGAAAGAAGTAGGAAAGAGCAAAAAATAACCTTAAGCAACTGGTTAAAAATAATACACAAATGTGTAACAATACAAAGTTCTTTTACCTTGAGGTATTAATATCAGTTCTTAGGCAGAGAGTGAGAGAAAGGGAAGAAATAAAATTTCTTCCTTGAATCTTTTCCAGTTTTGCATATTTATTAGGTATCTTTAGGAATACTTTATAAGAGGTCTCTACAGCATTGGGCATCTGCAATATTAAATCATTAATACTGCTTAGCAAATACTACTTCTAATTATAATTTTTATTTAGTCTTTTGAGTTTTGGATATTTTTCATTTCACATAGCCAATGTAGCCTAACAAAGCTGACTATACAAAAAAATCCATTTTCTTTGCTATAACAAATGATCCTACAATGGGCAACCTTCCTCCCATGAGGGAGGAAAAGAACCTCCAAAGTTTGAGCAAAACTTTTTGGTGATAAACAAATTAATGTAGAGGTTAGATACATGGCAAAAGGGACATTATGGTCCTGGTAGTACATTTCATCTTGTATTTTTCCTAAAACAAGCATCTTTAGCTACCTCTTCTGTTTTTCTCTCCAGAGGCATTTTTTTCGTGCTTGTGGATTAACTGGTCCACAAATGCAGCTTTAGTAACAATGTAGATAGGTTCTAACAATTGGACCTTGATTATCTTCTCTGGTGTTACACTTTATGTCTTTGAGTTGAAACTCATTTCTTACCTCATTTACTGCAAAGCCTCCTGATTAACCTCACTGCTGTGGTCAGACATTCGAGCATGGGAGAAATGCCCTTCATGGTATGGATCCTATCCAATTCATCATTCTCAACTCTCACTCCTCACTTTTGCTTCAGCTGCATTAAACCTCTTGTAGTTCAAATGTTTCATTCAGGTTCCCCAGGGGCTGTGGCATATCCTGCCTTTACCTGGTGTTTCTCAATGTTGTCCATGAGCCCCTGTGAATCAGCCATGGTCCCAGCAGAAACAGATGGGAATTTGAAGAGAACTGAGTAAAATTACTATTTCCTAGGGTGTGGGCAGGTGTAAAGAAGCCACATTTATAAGGTAGTATTCTGGTGTGGCATTGGTACTGTCCCTAGGCTGTAGGGATAGGGGGAGGGAACTCTTATCAGAACCTAAAGACAGAAAGGGCTATGGAGACAGCTAACTGAATGAGCTCTGACTCTTGGAGGAGGGAAGCAAAACCACAGGATGGCAATTCCACAAAGGGAGTTGAAAACAAAATTCCTTCTCTTCAGTCTCCTCCCCTCCTTCCTTTCAGTCTCCATGAGTGCTCACCTTGGCCGAACCCCACCAGAAGCCACAGGGCAAGGGAGCCCCTTGATACAGTTTATGTTGGTCAACCTTGTATGGCACAGGGTGGGGAAGGACAGGGCAGGGTATGGCATGGCATGGGAGAGTAAGTGGAAGATATTTGTGTGCCTTGTATCAGAAGCACCTGTGGGACTCCAAGCAGATTGTTGGGACTTGCTGCCCAGGCTAAATCAGAAGCTCTGTTTTTAGAGCCCAGGAATGAGTAGACAGCAGAGATAATGAGACATCCACTGAGCTTTGTTCCATTTTCACAGTATAAAGTAGTGGTTGGAAGTAGCTGTGCATTTGGGGACTATTTTGTATCCTGATGAAGACATATGACAAGTTTTTGCTATTGGGAAGTATGTGAATTTCACTATTCTCTTTTTCCTGTCAACCCTAACCCAGAGAACTCAGAAGCCTGATGGCGTAGAACCACAAAATTTAGAGTTAGGGTCCCTGAAGCATCAGGAGGAAGAAAACGTCCACCTGAGTAGAGAATGATAGGAAATAAACTTTGAAAAAAGTTATAAAACATTTTAGAAGACTTCTGGGGAAGATGGCAGAGTAGGCAAATTCTAAGCTTAGCTCATTTCATGGATATACCTAGGTAACAGCCACATCAGTGTAAATAACCCAGAAAACAACCTGAATATTGGCAGAACAGACTCTCCACCACTAATCATAAAGAAAAGGCCACATCAATGTGGTAGGATGGACAGAGATGCAGTGGAGAACCAAACTGATCAATGAGACTGTCCACAGGTGGGAGGGACACTGCAGACATGGAGAAGAAAGAGGCGCAGATTGCATACTAGTCACCTCAGGCACAGGAGACCTGCGCTGAGAGACAAATCCCCATAACGTTTGGTTTTGAAAACCAGAGGAGCTTAAAATCATGAGTTTTTACAATCAGTGGAGCTTAACACCTAGAACTTTAAAAATCAGTGAATTGGCACTGGGAGAGCTGAGGGGCAATAAGAAACTGCATTCCCCCCCTCTCCCCTTCTAGAGACTGCATAACAAACATCCCTGTGGAGATAGAGCACAGAAGCAGCAGTTTGAAAAATGCCTGGGGTAAACAGGAAAGAGATTTATTTCCTAATCTCAGAATGTGTGCAGGAGTGGCAGGGATCTTTAGGAGACTTCTCCAGGAACAAAAGAGCTGCCAGGCACCATTTCCCTCTCCCACCCTTCAGTCTAGATATATGGATACCTATGGGAACCAGCACAAACACTCTCCACTGCTTGATAACAGTACACCCATGCCCATGCTCTCCTGTGGACCCACCCAATCCAACCCACCCTCATGAGGAGACCATCCAAAGCTGTGCCACAAGCATGGCATGTGCAAGAAGTCCCAACAGTGGCCAGAACTACTCCAAAGTGACTCCTTCCCTGGAGAGAGGGAAAGATAACCACACAAACCACTTCCACTGAGGCCCCAGCACTGGGAGCAGGCATCTAGTCTGACTACAGGCTCTGCCCACCAACAAAAGCCTGTCAGGGACAACACAGGGAGAACAACCTGCACTTTGGTGTGACCATAGCTCTGGAAAACACCTCGTCTGACCCAACTCAAGCCCAAGGTGGCTCCAGACGGGCCCATTAACAATAACACAAGGACAAATTCCTGCCAACAATAGACAAAGAGAACCACTGCAGACAACTGGACTGAAGGCAAATGTGGCTCAGCCATAATAAGGCACACTCAAACACATAGGAGATACCCCTGAAGTACCAGGTTCTGATGAACAGGTGAAGTGCCCTGCAAGGCAATGTAGGACCTCTTCTTCATAGGACCACTACTTTCTAGAGCAGGAGATGCAGCTGACTTTCCTAAGACATAGAAACAGACACAGAGTTAGACAAAATGAGGAGACAGAGGAATATATCCCAAATGAAAGAACAAGACAAAAATCACTGCAAGATGATAAGAAATGGAGATAAGCAATATGTCTGATAGAGAATTTAAAGTAATGGGCATAAAGATACTCACTGGACTTGAGAAAAGAGTGGAGGATCTCAGTGAGGCCTTCAACAAATAGAAAATATAAAAAAGAGTGAACCAGAGATGAAGAACTCAATTACTGAAATGAAAAATACACTAGAGGGAATAAATAGACAAGAGAAAGCACAAGAATAGATCAGTGACCTGGAGGACAGAGTAATGGAAAACAATAAAGGTGAACAGGATAAATAAAAATAAAAAATGAGAATAGATTAAAGGATCTCAGTGACACTATCAAGCATAGTAACATTACATTATAGGAATCCAGAAGGAGAGAGAGAAGAGAGGGCAAAAAATGTATTTGAAGAAATAATATCTGAAAACTTCCCTAATCTGGGGAAGGAACAGATACCTAGATCCAAGAGGCACAGAGTCCCCCACGAAATCAACTCAAGGAGGTCCACACCAAGACACATGATAATTAAAATGACAAAAAGTGATGATAGAGAATTTTATAAAAAGCAAGAGGAAAGAGTTACATACAAGAGAAACCCCACAAGACTATCAGCTGATTTTTCAGCAGTAACTTGACAAGCCAGAAGGGACTGGCATGATATATTCAAAGTACTGCAAGGAAAAAGGCTGCAACCAAGAATACTCTATCCAGCAAGGCTATCATTCAGAATAGAAGGAGAGATAAAGAGTTTCCCCAGACCAAAAAAAAAAAAAAAAAAGTTAAAGGAATTCATTACCACTAAACCAGCTTTACAAGAAATGTTAAAGTGAATTCTTTGAGTAGAAAGGAATGACCATAAGTAGGAGTAAGAAAAGTAGGAAGCACAAAAGCACTAAAATTAAGTATATCTATAAAAATCAGTCAAGGGATTCACCAAATAAAAGGACGTAAAGTATGACACTATATACCTAAAATGGGCAGGAGGGGGAGAGAAGTAAAAATTTAGCACTTTTAGAATGGGTGCAAATTTAAGCCACCAGAACTTAATATAGACTGCTATATACATAAGATGTTATATATAAAAAAACTAAATGGTAACCATAAATCAGAAACCAGTAATAGATATGAAAAAAAGAGAGAAAGGAATCCAAGTATATCATTAAGAAAGCCAGTAAACTGTGAGAAAAGAGAGCAAGAGAAGAAAGAAACAGAGAAGAATTATGAAAACTATTAAATAAGTAACAAAATGGCAATAACTACATGCATATCAGTATTACTTCGAATATAAATGGACTGACTGTATGCCCCAATCAAAAAAACATATAGTGACAAAATGGATAAAAAAGCAAGACCCGTCTATATGCTGACTACAAGTAATTCATTTCAGACTGAAAGACACATGCAAATTGAAAGTGAAGGGATGGAAAAATATCATGCAAATGGAAGTGAAAAGAAAGCTCAAGTAGCAATAAATCTATCACACAAAATAGACTTTAAAATAAAGACTGAAACAAGAGACAAAGGAAGGGCAGTATACAATCATAAAGGAAACAGTCTAACAAGAGGATATAACAATTGTAAACATTTATGCACCCACCATGGGAGCACCCAAGTACGTAAAGCACCTATTAACAAACATAAAGGAACTAATCCCCAGATTAGGGAAATTTTCAGCTATTATTTCTTCAACCAAAAAGATTGAAGTTATACCATGCATCTTTTCTGACCACAATACCATGAAACTACAAATCAACTTCATGAAAAAAATCTGGAAATTTTACAAATACATAGGGATTAAATAACATGCTACTAAACAATGAATAGGTCAACCAAGAAATAAAAGAGGAAATCAAAGAATACAGGGAGCCAAATGCAAATGAAAACACAATGGTCCAGAATCTTTGGGAGGCAGAAAAAGCTGGTCTAGGAGTGAAGTTTATAGCAATACAGGCTTACCTCAAGAAGCAAGAAAACTCTCGGGGCGCCTGGGTGGCTCAGTTGGTTAAGCGACTGCCTTCAGCTCAGGTCATGATCCTGGAGTCCCTGGATCGAGTCCCGCATTGGGCTCCCTGCTCGGCAGGGAGCCTGCTTCTCCCTCTGACCCTCCCCCCTCTCGTGTGCTCTCTGTCTCTCTCATTCTCTCTGTCTCAAATAAATAAATAAAATCTTTAAAAAA
>NW_028011478.1:0-829 GCF_054177405.1 Leptonychotes weddellii
CCAAGGAAACAAAAAGAAGAGCGGAAAGGCATATTTGTAAAGAAGCATAATATTTACAAACATTGAGTAATTTTGTCCCAATCTAACTCTGACTTCTGTCATTTAAGCGCTGCCATGTGGTTTATCATCTAGGGAAACATTTATCATCCAAGGATAAAACTGAATATTTTCAAACTCCCTTGGAAATAAATGCTCAGGACTTGAAACAGCATCCTCACCTCCCTAATTTTCCTCTGCTTCTCTGCAGTACAAAATGGATTTAGAAGTTGTCAGGTGCTCCAAGTGGGAGCTCACAGAAAATTAGATTTGTAGAGAGATAATGGTGGTTGCCACTGAGGAGGAGTAGGTGACCCTGAGACAGAAACTGTAGGGCAGACATGGCGTGAGGTGGACCAAGAAGGAACCATTCTGACTATTTGTAACACTAAAAAGAGTGGAGCCAGGGGGAGGAACATCAAGCCCGAGGATGACCAATCGGTTGGATTTGCCTGGGACTGAGTACTTTCAGTTTCAAAACTGGGACAACCCTGAAAAAACCAGAATGAGTTGGTCACCCTACAAGGCCTTAACTGTGCTAAAATTAGGCCACAAGTGTCACAGACTCAGATTTCAGTGGCAGGTACCAGCACCATACTCAGTGGGTCCCTATGAATCTGAGGCCTATACCCTACTCTGTTTTTACTTGATCTTATAAACTCGATCTCATGCCATCTTGGTTAGAAGGAGGAGTGAAGGGAACAGGTCCTGGGTGGGGATGGGTTGATGAAGATACTCTTAAACACTAAGCATTTACCTAAAAGATATTTTAACAACCCCCCCCCCCCGGCCC
>NW_028011479.1:0-829 GCF_054177405.1 Leptonychotes weddellii
TGTTCTTGCTGATCTTCTGGGGGAGGGGCCTGTTGCCATGGTTCCCAGATGTCTTTGCCAGAGGCAGAATTGCCCCGCCCTTGCCTGTCCAGGCTAAGTAATCTGCTTGGGTTTGCTCTCGGGAGCTTTTGTTCCTTGCAAGCTTTCGGTACAGCTTGGGAGGAGGAGAGTGAAAATGGTGGCCTCCCAATCTCCACTCCGGAGGAGCCAAGAACTCGGGGCCCTGCTTCTCAGTGCGCCACCAGATAAAAGCAGTCAGTCACTCCCGTTTCCCCGGTCTCCGGCTGCACTTCATGCTCACCCAGCCTGTGACCAAGCGTTTCTATCTCTGGCACCCGACTCGGTGTGGAGTTTCCAGACCCAGCAGCTCCCTGCGGTGTGCTCCCGTGCCACTCCTCCCAGGGGAGGAAGGGGAGTCTCCCCGGATCTGCCACTTGTTGGTCCCTGCTGGAGGAGCAGTGGCCTGACTGTGCTGCTGATCATGGTTTATGGCAACTCCGAGCTGAGACCCCACTCCTTGGCTCCGTCTCTGCAGCCGACTTCCCCACTCCGATACCTGGGATCTCTGCCACACTCAGGCACCCCCGGTCTTTTGTGACCCAGAGGGTCCTGAGACCACACTGTCCCACGAGGGTTCCACCCCCCACTTAGCCACTGGAGCGACGTCCCTCAGAGGAGCCGACTCCTAAAAGTTCCAATTTTGTGCTCCACTGCTCTGTCACTTGCCAGAAGCGGCCTGCGGAGGCCTTCTCCCCTGCCGTCTATCCTCCCAAATATCGCCTTGGATTCACTTCTCTGCACGTCCTACCTTCCAGAAAGTGGTCGCTTT
>NW_028011480.1:0-829 GCF_054177405.1 Leptonychotes weddellii
GGGATCATGACCTGAGCCGAAGGCAGTCGCTTAACCAACTGAGCCACCCAGGCACCCAGTATGCAAAAGTTCTATCCAAACTAATGTTTTGGACATTCTGTTGAATGCATGTATGTATTAGAAGAAGAAAGATGGTATGTCTGGGCTGTTAGTGTAAAATGATTTGGTATGACAATTGCAGTTATACTGTCTGTGGAAATACTAATTGAGGGACGCCTGGGTGGCTCAGTCGTTAGGCGTCCGCCTTTGGCTTGGGTCATGATCCTGGGGTCCTGGGATCGAGCCCCGCATCGGGCTCCCTGCTCCGCGGGTGGCCTGCTTCTCCCTCTCCTGCTTCCCCTGCTTGTGTTCCTTCTCTCGCTGTGTCTCTCTCTGTCAAATAAATAAAAATCTTAAAAAAAAAAAAAAAAAGAAATACTAGTTGAATTCGTGACAGGATTTATTTATTCATTACACAGATATTTAAAGACCTACTATGTGGATCTCTCCTCTCCTTCCCTCTTTCATTGGAGAAAGCAATTTGAACAGTTTTTTTTGTGTGTGTGTTTATCCTTGAGATGGCTGTGGATCTAACTTTTTTTTTCTTCTTTCTCAGAAAGATGAGGAAGGAAGTAGAGGCTCCAGAGGGTAAGATGAAGGCTATGCGCTAATTCAGAACATTAAAAAGGCAATCTAAGGCTATGATTCTAATTAGCCCTAACAGTCTCAGCAAGGTGAATTGACCATCTGTGGTTTAGAAGGAGAACTGCTGACAGTGGTGGAAAGCTGCCCAAAAGGGCATGCTATGCCAAAGTTGTCCTGAAGTACCCAAAGTACACATTATCCCAGG
>NW_028011481.1:0-829 GCF_054177405.1 Leptonychotes weddellii
GGCTGCGACATCTGTCACCCCATTGATCGCCAGGGTTGATTCGGCTGATCTGGCTGGCTAGGCGGGTGTCCCTTTCCTCCCTCACCGCTCCATGTGCGTCCCTCCCGAAGCTGCGCGCTCGGTCGAAGAGGACGACCTTCCCCGATAGAGGAGGACCGTTCTTCGGTCAAGGGTATAGGAGTAGCTGCGCTCCCCTGCTAGAACCTCCAAACAAGCTCTCAAGGTCCATAACAGAAATTATTTTATGTTACTGTGATAAAAAAAAAATAGATATGTGCTTATTCTTTGGGAATCGACGTATTAAACAAATCATTTCCTAAATGAATACAGAGTTGCAACAGCAATATGGCAGATGGTCACAAGAAACATACTCATCCATCTGGTTAATTGGAATACATGCCTCATATGTAAAGGCAACAAAATACAATCAAATTGAATGTAAACCAAAAACAACACAGCAAACATCCTGCCCCATGAAAGGGGCATCTAGGGTGTTCCCATTTCAGTTCTGACTTTATAGTAAATTTCAGTGAAGAAAAACTGGAGCCAACAGATGAATCACCAAGAAAAAAATCATATCCTACATTTAAAAAAAAACTAGTCCAAAATGCACTGACCGCATTCCATAACATATGAACTATCGAAATGTTAAAAATGTAGCAGAAGTCCCCTGATTTCGTGGGTCATCTGAATGATCCACAGATATTGATTCATGCACAAAATGTGCTTTTCTCCATGACAGATCCAAAATAAACTATGGTGGGAAGTAATTTCTGGTTTAACGATTTGGGGTTTTGAGTTTTGTTGAAATGTAAATAAATAGCATAAA
>NW_028011482.1:0-829 GCF_054177405.1 Leptonychotes weddellii
AATAGCGACAGTACTGGCAGCAGTGGTAATACAAGGAGTAATAATAGTAGCAGCAGCAGTGGTAATAGGAGGAGGAGTAGTAATAGTGATAGCAGTGGCAGCAATGGTACTAGGAGTAGGAGCAATAGTGATAGTAGTGGCAGCAGTGGTAATAGGAGGAGTAATAATAGTAATAGTAGCGGCCGCAGTGGTAATAGGAAGAGTAAAAATAGTAATAGTAGCGGCCGCAGTGGTAATAGGAGGAGTAGTAGCAATAGTAATAGTAGTGGCAGCAGTGGTAATAGGAGAAGCAATAATAGTAATAGTGGCGGCCACAGTGGTAATAGTAGTATTAGCAATAGTAATAGTAGCAGCCGCCGTGGTAATAAGAGTAGTAGTAATAATAGTAATAGTAGTGGCTGCAGCGGTAATAGGAATAGTAACAATAGTAAAGGTAGTGGCCGCAGTGGTAATAGGAGTAGTAGTAATAATAGTAATAGTGGCGGCCGCAGTGGTAATAGTAGTAGTAGCAATAGAAATACTGGCGGCCACAGTGGTAATAGGAATAGTAATAATAGTAATAGTACTGGCTGCAGTGGTAATAGTAGTATTAACAATAGTAAAAGTAGTGACGCAGTGGTAATAGGAGTAGTAGTAATAATAGTAATAGTAGCAGCCACAGAGGTAATAGGAGTAGTACTAATAATAGTAGTAGGGGAAGCGGTGGTAATAGGAGTAGTAATAATAGTAATAGTAGCGGCCGCGGTGGTAATAGGAGTACTAGTAATAATAGTAATAGTGGCGACCGCGGTGGTAACAGGAGGAGTAACAACAGTAACAGCGGCGGCCG
>NW_028011483.1:0-829 GCF_054177405.1 Leptonychotes weddellii
GAAGCTAATAAATTCACCTGTAGGATTGTTGTGAGGATTAGAAGCGATCTTGTATCTCACCTTCGGCAGAGAAATGATTATTGAGTAAATGGCAGCTATCATTAATATTGCTAGGAGAGGATGGGCACACTTGTCTGAACCCCCTGGAGTTAACGTCACAGCAAATGTTCCATTTTATAGGGTTTTTTTTTTTTTTTTTAAAGCCACAGAGAAAGTATTTGCTTCCTCTCTGTGAGTATGTTAGGAATGATGTGTTGTATAATTTATGAATTTCTTTGAAGGACTGTGATCCTCATATATGCAAAGCACTATTCCTTTTGCTGGCTGGGAGAAAAGAAGCTTAAAGTCCACTTAGGTAAGATGAACATGTGAATAAGTAGAACAATAATATTTAACATTTGATGCTTCTCTCAAACTTTGAAAATTTTATTCAGTTCTACATAAGATTTACACCATTTATATTTATCTTTGTTTAGCTGATAGTACTATTCACTTCTGGTCTCTTTTCTTTTTTCTTTTTTTTTTTTAAAGATTTTATTTATTAGAGAGAATGAGAGAGGGAGAGGGAATCTGAAGCTGACTCCCACACTGAGCACAGAGCCTGATGCGGGGCTCGATCCCACAACCCTGAGATCATGACCTGGGCTGAAACCAAGAGTCGGACACTCAACTGACTGAGCCACCCAGGCATCCCCACTTCTAGTCTTTTTCTTTTTTTAAAGATTTTATTTATTTGACAGAGAGACACAGCGAGAGAGGGAACACAAGCAGGGGGAGTAGGAGAGGGAAAGCAGGCTTCCCGCGGAGCAGGGAGCCCGATGCGGGGCTC
>NW_028011484.1:0-829 GCF_054177405.1 Leptonychotes weddellii
GTCCTGGGATCGAGTCCCGCATCGGGCTCCCTGCTCTGCGGGGAGCCTGCTTCTCCCTCTCCCACTCCCCCTGCTTGTGTTCCCTCTCTCGCTGTGTCTCTCTCTGTCAAATAAATAAATAAAATCTTTAAAAAAAAAAATAAATAAAATAAATAAACAACAACAATCTGAATAATGTGTATGTGCTTTTAAATAAAAAGTATTCTTTTTTAGCTTAAACCAATAAAAACAAAAGAAATGATGGTATAGACTGAACAACCATTAATTTAAACTCTTGTAATTTAATTGTTTTCTTCCTATGGCACTAATTTTTTACCTTTTTTGTGCTAATCATAGCACTCTGCTTTGTCTACAAGTTATCTTCAAAGAACCATTTTCTCCAGTACTTTTGTGGTATTTTAAAGTGAGGGCTATGCTGCATGTTTCCTCTTGTCTCTTAGCACTTAAGGATATGCCATTTACACTGAGAATTTTTGATTGCCTGCAAATGTTTCAAAACAAAACAAAACAAAAAACCCCAAATCTTATTTGGTAAAACCATTTTGGTTTGATCAATCTAGTCAAGTGAAAATATTGGGTTAGTTCCTGTGTTTAATTTCCTGTTTTCTCTAATAACCCCTGATTCTGTGATGGAGGGCAGAGAAGCAAGAAGAACAAGGACCACTATATATTTTTACTCAACTAACTCACATTGCTGTCAACATGTAATCTAGAGCTGTCTGGAAGTCTAGAGTAACTCCTAAAGTTCTTTCCTTGGGCTGTAGCAGTTCCTTGAAAGCTAAAATTTTCTAAGTGCTGGTTTTGCACTCCTGTGCACTTGCCCACATCA
>NW_028011485.1:0-829 GCF_054177405.1 Leptonychotes weddellii
CACCAGCAATGCCTGAGAGTTCCAATTGCTCTACCCTTGCCAGCAACTGCTATTCTCAGTTTGTTCTTATTTTACCCATTTTAATAGATGTGCCATGGTATCTCGTGTGCATTTCCCTAATGACTAATGATGTTGAGCATCTTTTCATATGTTTATTTGCCATCCATGTATCTTTTTCTGGTGATGTGAATGTTCTTTCACTCATTTTTTAATTGGGTTGTTTGTTTTCTTAGTTTTCAGTCTTGAGAGTTATTTTCAGATACAAGTCCTTTGTCAGATATTTGATTTGCAAATGTTTCTCCCAGTCTCGTTTTTTCATTTTCCAACAATTTCTCTTGCGGAGCCGAAATTTGGAATGTTGATTAAGTCCCATTTATCATCTTTTTCACTTACAGACTGTGCTTTTCATGTCATATCTCAGAGCTCTGTGCCAAAACCAGCATCATAAACATTTCCTCCTATACTTGCTTCTGGAAGTTTCATTGTATTACATTTTACATTTAGGCCTATAATTCATTTTGATAATTTTGGTATTAAGTATGAAGTATAGGTCAAGATTCATTGTTTTACGTATGGCTGTCAAATTTTTCAAGCATCAGTTTCAGAAAAAGGCAATTCTCCATTGAATTGACTTTATACTTTTATCAAAAAGCAAATCAATTCGGGGATGTGGAGAGAGGCGAACCCTCCTACACTGTTGGTGGGAATGCAAGCTGATGCAGCCACTCTGGAAAACAGTATGGAGGTTCCTCAGAAAGTTGAAAATAGTTACCCTACGTCCCAGCAATTGCACTACTGGGTATTTACCCCAAAGATATAAATGTAGGGA
>NW_028011486.1:0-829 GCF_054177405.1 Leptonychotes weddellii
TGTGGGATATGTGTACATATATATATATAGATAGATGCATGTGTGTATGTACATACATATATACACACACATATAATTTATTACATAGATAATAGCTCTGCTACCCAGAGAATAGTTCTGCTCCCATCTCATAATGTAGACACAGTGTGCCTTTATGTATTTTTTGAACATTGCAGCCAAGAGGTATACACATCTCTTCCCCCTTTTTTATTCCAGAGGGAACTGAGGAAATATACAAATGCGAAGTATCTATTCAGGTCCATTTTGACAACCACCAAAATGCCTCTGAATAGAGGCTACTCTCAGACTGGTAAGTTTCCTGCTTTAACCCTTAGAGCAATGGCTGTCAGATTTTAATATGCATAAGGATCACCTGGGTACCTTGTTAAAATGCAGTTCCTGATTCTGACACCCTGATGTCCTGCATTTCTAATAAGGGTCCAGGTGCTCCTGCTGGTCCATGGACCACACTTTGAATAGCAAAGTGTCACAGCGGTGGTTCTTAAACTTCAGCCGGTGTCAGAATCACCTGGAGGGAGGGCTTATTAAAGCACAGGCTACTGATTCAGTAGTCTGGAGTGGGGCCTGAGAATGTACATTTCTAGCAAGTTCCCAGATGATCCAGATGCTGATGGTTTGGGGATCACGCTTTGAGAACCAACACCTTAGATATCCACTATTAAAGGCAAAGAAGAATCCTAATCCCCAAAGGCAAAATACATCCACATGGAACAGTAGCATTTCCACTTTATTCTAGAGCTATTTATTTGCTCTGTTTTTAATGTTTTACGATAGAAAGAGACAGAAAAAAGTGAATGTTCTGGCCCAT
>NW_028011487.1:0-11723 GCF_054177405.1 Leptonychotes weddellii
AAAAAAAAAACCCAAACACGAGACAAGCTTTGTACACGGAGCAGGGTCCGGCTCCCACCCACCATGCTGCGACTGCAGGGGCAGGGTCTGCGCCCAGAGCCAGACGGGCGGCGGGGACCGCCGCTCCCGCTCCAGCCGCGACGCAGAGCCCCTGGCGGTGAAGAGCCCTGCAGGGTGTGGCTACTGTGCCCGCTGTCATTACTGCCTGTAATGACGTGGCCCTCTGTGCCAGCCCTCTGTGTCCGTGTGCAGGTGAAGGAAGAGTGGACTGTCCCCTCCCGGGAGGGAAAGCCGGCAGCGGTGGGCTCGAGAGCGAGGGCGGCCGACCGTAGCCCACCCACCACAGCCACTGTGTTCTGCCTTATCTCAACGTTCACCTTTTAAAGACCTTAATTAGAGGAGCGCTCTCCCAGCAGCTGGGGGGCCGGCGGGTCGGGTCGCTCAGTCCCGGCTGCTCTCGGGCCGTGGGATCTGGGCCAACCGAATCCGAATGGATTTCCTGGCTCCTCAGCTGTAGGACAAGGTGAGCAGTGGCAAGAGCTCCCGGATCCGTTATTCCAGTGATGTGTAAACGTTTGGCCCCAGGACCCGTTTCTACCCTTAAAAACGACCCAGGCTACGTGTGTGATCGGAGCACGCCAGCCACAGACACACGTGCGCGGGCGCCTGGCCCGTCTGCCCCCCGGGCTCAGCCGCCAGCTCCCTGGGGCGGGGACCGGGGGCCTCTTCCTCGCCGCGTCCCCAGGGCTGCGCAGCAGAGACAGCTGCAGCCAGGCGGCCGACGGCACCAACCCGGGCCGAGATTCTGTCCAGGAAGAGAACGGGCGCCGGGAGCCCCCATGGCCCTCGCGCTCCCTCCAGGAGCTGCGGGAAGCATTTTGGAGACCTGCCCGCGAAGGAAGCCTGCTGGGCCCCGAGACGCGACCCGCAGCACGCTTCTGACCGGGGCTTAAACGCCCCACGCCCTGGCTTCGCTCCACCTGCGCCCTACACTCCCGTGTGCAGGGGAGAAGCGCCAGCAGAAAAGAACAATCCGCGAGGGCTCAGGCTCCGCCGGCCGCCAGCGCCGCAGAGTGAGTGAGCGGGCGACACGGGGACACCTGGGCCGGCCGGGAGCGGCTGAGCAGGATCCACTACTCAATCGTAACAGCATGTGCTCCCTCCGATGGTATCCGGGAACCTAAATTAATCCCAGACACCGGGCTGGAGGCAGAAGCAGCAGCTGATCTCGTCCGGGCAGCAGGCCACCCGTGTCCTCCTCTTTCCTCGATCAGAACTGCCTTTCAGAGCAGCCTGATGTAGGACAACTGGGAGGGGTCAAGGGCAAGAGAAGCCAGGCCTATGAGGGCGGGCACGCAGGGGGCAACCGAATCAAGGCTGGAACCCAGGCCCCGGGCTCTGGGGCGGGCGCTGGGCACAGCAGAGCCGAGAGGTCGGGGGCCCAGGGCGTCTGCAGGGGTGAAGGCGCAGGGCCTGGGGGAGCGTCCTGCCGCGCGCTCTGGGAGGGTCGGTGCACTGCCCGCCTTCCTCGCTTCCGAAGGGGGAGGCGCCGGGCACCAAGGGGCAGAGCTGAGGTTCGAAGGCACACCTGTGTTCTTCCCACTCCGCGGGGCTGCAGGGGGATGGTGGTGGCTCTCTGGGCGGGACGCTCCCGGGCTCGGAAACACAAGCTCAGGGCCGTGTTTCTGGAGCCCAGAGCGGAGACAGAACAAAACCGGGCAGGGTTCAGGCTTGCGGGCGATGGCAGAATCCGGAGCCCAGCTATCTGGGGAACGTGAGCGGGCGACGCGTTCAGGAGCAGCCCCAGGGTTTGGGAGGATGATGTAAGTTTGCTCGTCTTCGCTGTGCACAGAGGTTTTAGTTTTTCGCAGGGCGCCGGGCTGGGAGGGAACTCAGTTTGTCTCGCCTGATCCATTTCACACGTGCAGGAACTGAACACAACAGTCAGGGGCCCCTCTGTTTGGAGCGGCTGCAAGTTTTCGGCCCCGTGCCTCCGAGCCATGGCGCAGACACCTTCCCCCACCCATCGCACCCGAGGGGTACCGCACGTTCAGGGACGAGGCGTGGCCTGTCAGGATGCTTTTCCCGTAGAGACACAGGACAACGAGGGGAGAGCACCATCCGCGGTGGGTCCCTGCCCCCCAGAAACAGCAGGCCACAGGGTCCAGGAGAGCAGCTGAATTCTGCGGGTGAATGAGGTACAGCCACGGAAATGCAAACCCTTTGTGCAGCCCGGACTCGTTCCTGCAGCTACTATAACAAATGCCACTGATCTGGTGGCTTAAACAGCAGACCTTTATTTCTGCTGAAGGCCAGGGTCCAACCAGTGTCACGGGGCTGAGGTCAAGGTGAGGCAGGGCCGCGCTCCCTCCTTCCTGTGTCCTCCAGCTCCTGGGGGCCCAGGCGCCCCGTGGCTTGTGGCCACGTCCCCGGTCTCTGCCTGTGATCACATGACCTCCCCCGTGTGTCAAATCTCCTGCCTCCGTCTCATAAGGACACTCGATGATTGCGTTTAGGGCACATCGGGAAAATCCCTCCATCTCAAAATCCTTAGTTTAGTCACACCTGCAAAACCGTGGTCCTTTCAGGTGCCACATTCCCAGGTTCCAGGGATTTAGGACCTGCTATCTCTGGGGGGCCTTTCTTCCCCAAGCACAAAGTCTTTCCAGAGCCCACGTGCGTGCGCACAGGAAGAGGTCCCGTGCCCGGCGGCCGGGCGCACCTGTGTGGGGAGCTGGGCAGGCAGCTGAGGATGTCCGGGGCAAGGAGGGGAAGGCCCCGCCGGCCGGTGCGAAAGCCCAGCGCTCGACAGCACCGTGACGGGGGTCGCCGCCCCACACTCTCCGTGTGCTGAGGGCCCGTGTGTCCTCCGTGTTAAAAACAGTCAAACTGCAGCAGTATTTTTTTAAAATGAAGTTGGGAAATAAAATCCGCCTGGAGTCAGGGCCCCGGGGAGCCCACTGGCAGCGTCCCCTTCCGGTCTCACCGAAATGGCAGTGCCGTGGACAGCTGCAGGGGAGCTGGCCTGGCGCTGTGAGTCACCAGCAAATGCACGCGACCGGCTTTCTGGGGAGCGGCCTGGGGACAGCACAACGCGGAGCCCCGGCCGACAGCAGCGCAACCGGCTCCCTCCGGGCCGGCAGCCAGCGAGCAGCCAGAAGGCTGGCGGGGGTCCGCGACACTGCCTGGAGGGGGCTCACAGCTCGGATGGCATTTGAGAAAAAAGGTCAGGCAGAGCCTGCCGGCTGCCCCTCCATGACACACAGCAAACCGCACGGAGTCAGAACAATCTGCAGGTGGCGGGTAGGTGGGGCTGAGTAGGGGTGTGAGGAGGAGGAAAACCGAAACAAGAGAGTACTATGATTCAGCAGAGGCCCTGCCCACACACGATCTGCCCTGTGAGAAACAGAAACCCGGACGCCATGCAAGGCGAGGCTCAAGGGCTGGGATGGCGGACGGGGCGGGCAGGCTTTCTGCCCGCGTGCACGCGCACGGGAGCGTGGAGATCCCCACGGAGGCCCGCAGCCGGGCCGCACCGTGCCGGCCGAGCGCACAGCACGAGCTCTCGGTTTGGAATCCGCGGCAGGCAGCCGGCTCCGGTGTTCCCAGAGCCAGGCACACCCTGTGCGGTCTTGCACACGGTCCCAGAGTCCCGGGCCGGAGACCCCGGCAGAGCTCCCCTCACTTCCGTCCGCCGTCCCGGCCGGGGTGCTCCGGGCCTCCTCCAGCGTCTCCTTCTGCAGAGAGCCGCGAGGGAGAGCCCCACGCTCCCTCCTGGGGTGCGCAAAATGCAGCCCACGGTGGCCCTGGGCCGCCCCGGTCTGCGGTTTGCTGCCACCGTCTTGACCAGCACCAAGGCCGCCGTCAGACGCCTGCAGGCCTGTGAACACGGCGAAATCTGCGTGCCTGATCTGAAGCCACACTTCCTTCTGCCTGCTTAAAATTTTTTTTAATTTTTACTTTGTTTTAAGTGGGCTCCACACCCAGTGTGGAGCCCAACACCAGGCTCAAACTCACGGCCCCGAGATCAAGAGCAGAGCTGAGATCAAGAGTCAAATGTTTAACAGACTGAGTCACCCAAGAGCCCCTGCCTACTTGTTAAAAAAATTCAGATGAGAGTTGCATAAAATAAGACAAACCGTTGTAAAGGGAACATCTCAGTGGCAATGAGCGCATTCGCAGAGCTGAGCAACCACCACCTCTACCAATTCCGGAATATTCCATCACCCCAAAAGGAGCCCCTTTCCCACCCGCATCCCCCACCCCGGCCCCCCGAGCCCCCTTCCCGTCCGCGGATGAGCCCGTTCCGGGCGTGTCACCCACGTGGACTCACACCCCACGTGGCCTTCTGTGTCCGGGTCCCTCCCTGAGCGTCCCCGCCCCCATCAACGGTCACTCCCCACCTTCTCCCCAGCCCCGGCCCCCGCGAGCCCCCTTCCCATCCGCGGATGAGCCCGTTCTGGACGTGTCACCCACGTGACTCACACCCCGCGTGGCCTTCCGTGTCCGGGTCCCTCCCTGAGCTTCGTGGGCTCGGGGTCCGTCCCTGGGGCCGCCCGTGTGGGCGCCTGGCTCCTGCTCGCGGCTGAGGGACACATATGTCTGCACGTGGTGGCACGTTGATTGCTCCACCTCCTGGCTCCTGTGAATCGTGCTGCTGGGAACACTCGTGTGTGTGTCCTTCTTTGAGATTCTCTGCAGCTCTTCTGGGGACCTTCTAGGACTGGAGCTTTGGGGCCAGCGGGCTCCGTCTGCAGCTCTGCCATCCCTCCAGGGCCCAGAGCCGGCCTCGCGTCCTGCCCCGCGTGCCTGGCATTCCTGCAGCGCGACCACTCAGCATGCAGGTGCGCCTGCGTCTGATGGGCATCTGCACGCCCTCAGGTGACGGGCAGTGGGGATCCTGCGGGACGGCGATGAGACTCGGGTGCGAAACCAGAGGGGCACCCGAGAGCCAGCCATCGAGGGAAGTTGTGTTTTAACGCTCTCTTGCAAAAAATCAAAATGAACGCAGAAAATCCATGATGAATGAAATGCTGACATTTAAAATCACGACAGGATTGGTAACCACGCGTGAGAACCACGCTGGAGTCTGAGGCACGAGGAAAAGCCAGGGTGCCCGATCCTGTCCACACTTCATTCACATTTTGAAATTCGGTTCATTGTGCATTTTCTCATTGACTTAGAATTATTAATGGAAATAACAAATAGTGTTCCGTTAAAATGTTTACTTTCACATAAAATCAAACGTGAACAAATTGGAATGAGTAAGTTAACGTTAACGTGAATTTTTTCTTTTGCATTAAACTGCTGTTTGATCCCTGAGGTTCTGGGTGCATTGTGCACCCGGGGTGAGTGCCCAATGGCCGCACCCGGCCCCAGCCCAGGACCAGGAAGGGGCTGGCACAACCCAGAAGGCCCTACAGGAAATGAGGTGTTGTCTGTTGGTCCCGAGGTAGAGGGGAATGGGGGCTGCCGGCGCGTTATTCTTCTCAGCCCCCGTTTCCCTGTCGATGACACAGGGGTCCCGACAAAGCCTCTGCTGCTGGTGGGGCAGGTTTTCAATGAATGCCCATCTCTGTCTCAGCCTTAGGGCCCTTAGGACCAACTTCCCAAAGATGTGGGCTCAGGGCAGGCAGCCCCCCAACATGTGCCCAAGAGGCACCGTGCTGGTGAGGGTTAGTGTCTCTCTGGACGCGTGGGAACAGTCCTGGTGTGTGTGCAGGGGAGGGGAGGAGGCCACTGGCCCGTCTACAACTCAGCAGGGCCCCCTCGGGGAGCTTTCGGCCACAGCGCCTCCAGTGAGGCCTCAAGGGAGCAGGCCAGCGCTTTCTTTCTCATAAAATGATTTGTTCTGCAGATGGCACCAGCAGGCACGTCCCTCAGCCCCGCCTGGCCCAGGACCGAGCCCAGTCAGCACAGCCAACCAGGTCTGCATCCGCTCCCGTACCCTGCCCTCTCCCCCTCCTCGGCCCGGGTGGGCTTCCGACCCCCGGACGGCAAGCGGGAGGTGCCCCCGGTGCTCCTTCCCAGCCCGGGGCCCCACAAGGGTGTTATGGGTTAAACTGGGTCCCCACCCCAAATTCACGTGTTGACATCCCAGCGCCCAGCAGGTCAGGACGGGAAATTATTTGGAAATGGGGCAGTCGCAAGGGTACTTAGTTAAGGTGAGTAGGGTGGGCCCTAAAGCGATGACAGCTGTCCTTACAAAAAGGCGACACGTGGACCCAGACAGGCAGGGCAGAAACCCCATGAAGACGGGGCCGATGCTTCTACAGGCCAAGGCACGCCGAGATGACCGGTGACCTCCCCCCGTGAAGCTGGGGAGCCTGGGACAGGTTCTCCCTCAGCAGGAACCAGCCCTGCACCACCTTGATCTCGGACTTCTGGCTCCGGAGCAGGGAGAGGGTACGTTTCCATTGTTTCCACATCAGCATTGGTATGGCCACCCCGGGAGACCGAGACGCGGGGCTAATATACCTAGAAGGTCCAATGGGAGCCGGCGGTGCTCGGGTCCCCACCCCAAACCCTCGGACACCCCCGTTTGGATCAAGAGGACGACACCTCAGGAAAAGCACCTGGCAAGGGGCTCAGCCTCAGGAGTGGCTCAGGCGGCCTAAGAAACGCGGCAGAGACCAGCCTTAAGTTTTGCAAGATGCTGACCCTTCTCAGGAGGGACCGAGGCGTGTCGGGGGCACGTTTCTCCCAGGCCAGCTGGCTGTCCAGGGGGCCCAGGGTGTGCACACCTGTCTCCTGAGCGCTCAGAGACTCTCGTTCCCAAAAGACAACAGAGGGCAGACACTAAAAGCTGGAGCCAGGCGGGCGGCTGGCCCGACATCCCCGGCCCTGGTGGCACCTCATGCTGGTGTGAAAGCCACGCAGGGCGGGTTCCCTTTCCCCGCCGGCCCCCCCTGCTGCTGAGCCCCGGCCACCCCCGCCCAGACCCGGAGGAAGCCAGTGATCTGGCTCCTGGCGAGAGCCTCGACAATGCAGTGGGAGATGACGACTGGGAATCGGGATCGCGCACGTCTCTGCACACACTGACTCAAGGGGACAGGAATTCCGCCGGCGGGTGTCTAGACTGCGGTGTTTCTGGGATGCAGGAACCCGGAGCCAGAAGTACGGCCCGTGGGGTGGGCTGTGCTGCCCTCTGGTGGCCCCAGCTGTATGGGCCCTGCGGCGCGTCCAGTGCCGCGGGCGTGGGGGTCCAGGCGCTCGCGGGCTCCGGAGGGGCAGGCCGCGCAAAGCCCGCATTTATTTGCGGCAGGATGAGACCCCTGGGCCGGGGATTCCACTGACCCCAGGAGACGGCGCTCTGTGGCCACTGGCCGCCTGAGGTCCCGGATGCTGCGCACACTTCATTACACACACTCAGTGCGGTGACTCACAGACGCTGGTTTACACGGTGTGACTCCTAGGGCTTGATTCTGTGTCTAGTGTGAGCAAGGACTTAGTTTCCCAAAATAAGGAACGCAGGGTTTCCCCATCCTGGCCCTGCTGACATTGGGGTGGGTTACTCTCTTTGGGAGGCGTCCTGGGCACTGTGGGCAGCTGAGCACCCGTGGCCCACAGCCCCTGGATGCCAGGAGCACCCCAGTCGTGATGACCCCAGATGCCTCCACACGTGGCCCTGTGGCCCCTGGGCACAGTCATCCTGGGTCAGAATCTCTGCATAGGTGATTATTCTTTTTTTTATTGGAACCAATGATCCCTTCTTGGAAGCAGAAACCATCCAGGCAGCCCCTGTCCTCCCACCTGTGAGGAGCCCCCTGTCAGGGCTGGGGGTGTTGGGGGAGCACGGGAATGAGGGCTGGAGGAAAGCCCACCTGCTCCGCCTCGGGCAAGGCGCGGCCTGGGCAGAGGCCACTGTGCCTGGGACGGGCACTCAGGCACTTGCTGGGTCCATGGGGCCAGGGCATGGAGGCGGGTCTGTCCCAGGGGGCACAACCCACCAGGAGGGCTCACCCGTTGCCCCAAAATTCTGCCTCTGGATTTTGTTCAAAGGTCCTTAAGCAGGATCCTCCCCGTCCCGGCTGCGCCTGGACACAGGAGCATATGCCCCGCCCACCACAGGGCGACAGGGAGGATTACGTTCTAGAACTGCGTCTGTGTAAAGGTGAACATAAACCAGGCTGGGTTCATTATTAAATACTCACTAATACGTTAGTCACCCTTTGTTCACGGGTTTTATTATTTTTTAAAGATTTTATTTATTTGAGAGGGAAAGAGTGTACGAGTGGGGGGGGAAGAGGGAGAAGCAGGGAGCCCGATGCAGGACTCGATCCCGGGACCCCGGGATCACGACCTGAGCCGAAGGCAGACGCTCAACCAGCTGAGCCACCCAGGCGCCCCTTGTTCATTGATTTTAAAAGAAGTTAAAATCGGGGCGCCTGGGTGGCTCAGTCGTTAAGCGTCGGCCTTCGGCTCAGGTCATGGTCCCAGGGTCCTGGGATCAAGTCCCGCATCCGGCTCCCTGCTCTGCAGAGAGCCTGCTTCTCCGTCTCTGTCAAATAAATAAAACCTTAAAAAAAAAAAGACGTTAAAATCAACACATTTTGGTGGGCTGCGGACCGCGTCTGTGGTCCCTGGGTGCGGGGCCTCCCCTCCTGCCCAGGCTGGGTCTGGACGTGCCCAGCTCCCGGGTGTCTTCTTTGAAGCCTGGGCCAGCCTGGGGCACTCCCGCCCCCAGGGCACACGGGGCGACGTCTGTGGACATCTGTGGCTGTCCCTGGCCTCGAGGGGGTGGGGCCAGGGATGCTGCTGAACCCCCACAGTGCCCGGGATGCCCCCCAGAGAGTGAACGAGCTGCCCTGTAGTGCTGAGACCCTGGGCTACGCCAACGTACTCAGACCGCAGGGCCGGGGTGTGCGTGTGCGTGCGCGTGTCCTGCTGCTGAACTAAGAAGACCCCCATCAGGGTGACTGAGGAGTGGGCAGAAGGCTGCAGTCACATGACTTCTGAAGCAGGGGCACAAAAGACTGCCTGCTGAGCCATGTCGCCGGGCACACCCCCAGGGCTCATGGGAGGTGAGGGAACCGGGCCTGGGAGACTGGGAGCCAGCCCAGAGCTCGGGAGACCAGGGAGGTGGGAAGGAGGTCTGTACCGCGCACAGCCAGGTCACGGGGCACCGGGCGGAGTGCTGAGGGCCCCTGCACGAGGTTCTGCGTGTCTGCGGTAAAATGCATGTAACATAAAAGCTAGCATTTTACGCTGTTCAATTCAGTGGCATCTATGCAGTTCCAGAACATTCCATCAGCCCAAAAGGAACCCGTCCATCAGCAGTCCCTCCCCTTCACGCCCGCAGCCCCCGCCCCCCAAGCCCCCTTCCCGTCCGCGGATGAGCCCCTTCCAGACGTGTCACCCACGTGGACTCACACCCCGCGTGGCCTTCCGTGTCCGGGTCCCTCCCTGAGCGTCGTGGGCTCGGGGTCCGTCCCCGGGGCCGCGCGTGAGGGCGCCTGGCTCCTGCTCACGGCCCGAGGCCATGTGCCCATGTGTGGGGGACACTTGGGGTTGCTGTGCACACGTGTGTGCAGGCTTCTGTTTGTGCACCTGTTTCCCATTCCTTTGGGTGTGGACCCAGGCCTGGAACTGCTGGGTCACCTGGCGACCCCGTGTTCACCCGCAAACTGTCCTCCACAGTGGGCCCCTCCTGCGTGGTGCATTAGCTTGCTTTACAGCGGCACGAGGATCCGCACCTGCCACGGGCCTGGCCTCGCAGAGACTCTTGAGGAAAGGGTGCCTCCTGCCCCCACATCCTTACAGGGCACCCCAGAACGTGGCTATGCCAGGCCACCAGCAGCAAGCCCGCCACGTGTCCCGGGCAGACGTGGCAGGGCCATCACGTCCATTCCCGTGGGTCCCTGTCCCCCAGCACTGGCAGGGCCCTGCTGACGTCTTAGCTGGGGGGCCGCCGGCACAGCTCAGGGGCTGACCTGAGTGGACACAATGTGACAGGAGTGTTCTTGGGGCAAAGCCCCGTGAGCAGACCCCCACGTTGAGGAAGGGAGCTGGAGAGAGCGCAGGGCAGGGGGCTGCCGGCCTGTTTCTCCCACTGTTGTCATAGGATAAGCCCAGCCTGCCCTGCTGGCCGTGAGGGGCTTATAAGAGAACATGGAAGGTACTGGCAGGTGAGATCCTCTCACAGCTGGGCCACCCAACACGTGAGCACTGTGGAAACCACCACATGCGACAACCCAACATGCGTGAAGGTAGGGTTCCCCCGACCCAGCACCGCTGACGTGGGGGCCAGTTACGTCCCGGGCACTGGGAGGTGCTGAGCAGCCTCCCTGGCCCCCACTCCTTCAACGTCCCCAGCCGTGACAACCACACACATCACCAGACAGGGCCCCGGGGGATCCCCTCTACATTAAGGGATCCCCTCGGCCCCCAAAGGACTTTACGTTCCATAATCATCTGACACAAATTCTAAAGTTTGAAAGTTTGCCTCGAACACAACTCAACGTCCCCATGTGGTGGGATCACGACGGGTCCCTGTAGGAAACCCTCTGACTCAGAGGTAGGCAAACCATGGCTCGGGGAGGAAGGGGGGTGGCGCCTGTCCTTGTAAATAAAGTTTTATTGGCACACGGCCCATTCATTTACAAGGGCACAACTGAGTAGTCTTGACAGAGACAGTCTGGCCCACAAAGCTGAAAATATTCACTATCTGGCCCTTTATGGGGAAGGTTCCCTGGTCTAGGCAAAGCTGAATGGACCCGACGTTCTAGACAGGGCAGATACACACGCACACAAATCACCACGGAAAATAGAGAGTTTCACTTGGCGGCACTGGGGGAGAAGTAGGGCAGTTCAGAAGGACCGGGTGCGGTGGGGAGAGGGAGGTGGGGTCCCAAGATGGGCCGGAGAAAAGAGGTCTGGCTGAAAAGGGACCCTGGAGCAAAGTCCCTAAAGAGGAGGGGCAGGGGTGCAGATATTTGGAGGGAGGGTGGCCCCCGGGGCAGCTCTTGCAAATGTCTGGGAGGGGAGGGGGGTGGCGAGGCCAAAGAGGCTGACAGGCCAAGTGGCCACTGTGAAGCGCCTGGCTCTAGCCCTCAGGAGATCGGGAGGGGGGGCACACTGCCAGGGAAGTCACGTGACCTGAGGAAGCTTCTGGGGCTGCCTCTGCCTGCCGCTGAGCTGGCCTTTCTTTCCTCCACGTGACACAGCCCTGACTCAGCTGGCCTAGATGGTGGCCGGGAAGTGGGACCCACCGCTCCTGGATGCTGGGACAGATTCGCAGAAGCTGACCCCTCCGCCTGTCCCCGGCCCCGCCCAGAGCTTGCTGGAAAGGGCGCCCTCCCCCCAGGCTCCCTCCGGGGCGTAGGCGAGCTTCCTGGAAGCCCCAGGCACACGGCCACAGCGGCCAGGGCCATGGCACAGCCTGCTGACATCCTGCCAGGCCGCTGCCGGCAGGACCCTCGGCAGCTGTGGAAGGGCCCCAAGGACGCATCACAGGTGTGAGTCCCATGCCCCCCACACTGCTCCTGCAAAGGACAGCTGCTCCCCGCTCGCCCGGGCACCCCCTCCTGCTCACGCAGGCCCCCCGCTCACCTGGGCACCCCCCTGCTCACCCGGGCACCCCCCCTCACCCAGACAACCCCCCGCTCACCTGGGTACCCCCTGCTCACCCGGGCACCCCCCGCTCACTCAGGCACCCCCCCGGTCACTCAGGCACCCCCCCGCTCACGCAGGCCCCCCACTCACCCGGGCACCCCCCCACTCAC
>NW_028011488.1:0-829 GCF_054177405.1 Leptonychotes weddellii
GGGGGCAGAGCCAGGTAGGTGATGTTTGCACCAGATATTGAGCTTCTCACGGGCAGGGGGAGCCCAGCTCCCACCTCATTCCCCGGAGCCCTGCCAGGAGGTAAACAAAGTGCTAAAATCTCATCTCTCCAGAACAGTAAGAAATCTAGAGAATCCCATCCCAGAGGGCTGCTACGAGCTGATGTTCTAATGCAGGGTCAGCATGCTTTCTCTAGAATGGCCGGGTAGTAAATATTTTCTGCTTTGTGGTCCCAGAGGGTCTCTGCGGCCAATCCTCCACTCTGCCATCGTGGCTAAAGCAGGTGCAACCACTGTGTGACAAATGTGGACTGCATGTGCAGAAAGCTCTACCAGCGAAGCAGACAGCGCTGACTCTGGCCTGAGAGCGTGCTTGCCCGGCCTGCGCTAACGCGTATGAATAGGAGTACCGACCGGAACCAGAGCAGAGATCCACAGGCTGCTTTTGCATCTAGGATGTGTGTGTATAGGAGAGAAGAGTTTCATAAGTATCTCCCAGCAGCATCTGAAACGTCTCAAAAACAGAGGCATTCGTTTGGTGAGTCAAGTGGAAGTAAGGGCGGGAAAACCACAATGCAAATCTTTCTATTTATGTTTTATTCATGTGTATTTACATATTTGTATTCCAACGGGCCCACTGAAATTACCTTCAGGAAGGTTTTGAGGGAAATTCATAATGCAGTGGGTTCATTGGGATCCCAGTTAGGGTTATGGGAATGAGCATTTTGTAACTAAATGTTTTATGTTGAAATAATCATAGAGTGATATACAATTAAAGCAATAATCCAGAGATCCCATGTGACACTTCCCC
>NW_028011489.1:0-829 GCF_054177405.1 Leptonychotes weddellii
GGAACAGTAAATAAGTGGCACTTTTAAAGTGTGGGGCTTTACATCCAGAGCTGAATATATTGAATCTTCTACCATGTTATATATAACATTACTTTGAGTCTTGATTAGCATTTTGCCTTCCATTCTCCCCCTCCTTGACTTTTATGAGTTAATTAATGTCAGTGAGTCTAGATGTTTTAAAATCTAAGATCTTGTTACTCAAAGTGTGGTCTGTGGGCCAGCGGCGGCAGCACCCCAGAGAGTTGTTAGAAATGTCAAATCTTGGGGCACCTGGGTGGCTCAGGCCGTTAAGCATCTGCCTTTGGCTCAGGTCATGATCCCTGGGTCCTGCGATCTAGCCCCCCATTGCCCTGGGCTCCCTGCTCAGCAGGGAGTCTGTTTCTCCCTCTCCCCCTCCCTTGCTTGTGCTCCCTCCCTGCCTTTCTCTCTCTCTCAAATAAATAAATAAAATCTTTAGGAAAAAAAAAAGAAAAAGAAATGAAATGCCAAATCTCAGGTCCCAACCCAGAACTGCAGAATCAAAATCTGATTTTAGCAAGATGCAGAGGTACTTCATATGCATACTAAAATATGCAGAACACTGCTCTAAAAAATGGTTCCTTTATATGATAAAGAAGATGAATTATAATCTAATATCCAAAATTCTACGGTAAAAATCTGAAGGCGTTTCCGTATAACTGAATTAAAGTCCTATTACTCCCAATGCAGTGGATGGACCAGCAGCTTTAGCATCACCTGGGTATTTGTTAGAACGCCAGGATCTCAACCCACCCCTCCACTACTGTAGAATCTCAGTTTTAGCAAGATCCTCAGGTGATCAGTTTGACTA
>NW_028011490.1:0-829 GCF_054177405.1 Leptonychotes weddellii
TTTTTTTTTTTTAAAGATTTTATTTATTTACTTGACAAAGAGACAGCGAGAGAGGGGACACAAGTGGGGGAGTGGGAGAGGGAGAAGCAGGCTTCCCGCGGAGCAGGGAGCCCGATGCGGGGCTCGATCCCAGGACCCTGGGATCATGACCTGAGCCGAAGGCAGACGCTTAACGACTGAGCCACCCAGGCGCTCCTCTATGTCTTTATATCTACAAACATCTCAGTTCAGACTAGCCACATTTCAAGTGCTCAATAGATGCAGTGGGTAACGGCTCCACACTGGACTCTAGACAAGAGATAAACATTATTATTCAATGAGCCTAAGCTTATGTCCGCAAATAGAGAAAATAATACTGTTACATTCTGACGAACTTTGTCTATGTGTTTACATAAATATATGAACCTAATTTTTTAAATTAGTGAGATTTATATAGTAGTATAATTTTTTTAATTAAAAAAGATATATACTGCAATTTACATATTTTAACAGATTTGGAATGGAAGACTTTAAAGTTGTCCACTCTAGCCCTATCTGAATATAGATTCTTTATTATATTCATATTAATATTATTGAACATTTAATTGAAAAGCACTAGTGATAGGCTGACATAAAGCCACCTTTCCATGACAATTATGGACAGTTTCATAGGGAAGCAAATTAGATTAAGTCAAAATCTAATTTGTATATCTTCACAAATAGGTCTCAATAATTTCCTTTGAAACCACAGAGGAAAGTCCAGATACTTTTCCATGTGAAAATTGATAGAGATTTTGAATATTGAATATGATGATCTAAGTCTTTTCTTCTGCTTAAATATACTTAGTCT
>NW_028011491.1:0-829 GCF_054177405.1 Leptonychotes weddellii
TCAGCAGCTGGAGTGTCAGGAATGTTTTCTGAATGTCTCTTTCTACAAAGCGAAGTTTGTGTCTGCTGGCTTGGCACCTAGAAGCCCGTGGGGAGTTTCTTCCACTCATTATCCTAAAATGCGGAACGACAACAGCTGCGGAGGTGGCAACCCGAGGTCTGTGCTCCCCGCGCAGGCGCGGTGTCCGGAGGAGACTCGGTCTGCCCACAGTGGAGCCGCTGGTTTGTCACGCAGCACTCTGCTATTTTTGGCTCTGACACCACATCAAAGGCTGTGCTGATTTCCTGTGCTGATTTCTCCCACAGATATTATTTCATTTCCATACAACTTCCACTGTCCCTTCTGCTTCGCTTTGGTTAACAGCATTCTACAAAGCTATCGATTCAGTTATTGTACATGTCGATAGAGATCCGTTTTACTTGTCTTCTCCAGTCCTTGAAAATACTCCCTTGTGGGACAAAGTAGAGAGCCCCATGAAAACAGAAGAATTACACACAGAAAGAAGAGCGAAGAAGGAAGCCCCTTACCTCGTGGTAAATGAAGGCAAAATAGAATCCTAGCATACACCCCACCCCTCTTAGGATTTAAGGGATAAACCCACCACCTTTGCCTTCTGCCTCTTTCTAGCAAACGGATCGTGACAGCACATTTGCCAAAGATGCATGGTGGTGTGAGAGGCTTGGCTTCTAGAGGGCTAAGCCATCCTGGCTTTCTGGCGTGGATGCGGCTGCGGCTCAGAGGCAGAGCCTCTCCACTCAAAAATACTAACGACTCTACCACTACCCAGGAAGGTTTCCAAACAAAGCTCAGTGAAAAAGAAATTTTAACC
>NW_028011492.1:0-829 GCF_054177405.1 Leptonychotes weddellii
AATCTCACAGTTTCTTCCCCTTTATACTCTGCTTCAATAATAATTGATTAAAATTTCTATTATTGGTTCTGGTTTGATTTCAGGGCTACTCTCTTGCTACATATAGCTTTTCCCATATTTAATCTGGAGTCTCCTGTCATGGAAACCTTAAGCAAGAGAAGCCAAAAGAAAATAAATTATCCCTTTAGCGGTGGTTGAGCCAGGAGAGTAGGATGATGTGGTTTGAGATCTCCTGCGCCTTCTTCCCTTGGCTCTAGGACATTAGTTCTAGATAAATCCTTAAAATCACTAGACTGGAAAGAATGTGAGAGAGACTACCTACTCCAAAAATTTTCAAAGTGTGCTCTGTGGACATTAGTTCTGCTGAGTAGATCCATACCTAATTTATTCAACCAGTTACAGATGACTAGAAGATGGAGCAGAAAGAGACCTGGCCTTAGCTACTTTGGCAGGAAGGAGACATTGAAGCAAAGCTGGGAACACAAAAGTTTTGTTGAGAACTAGCATATGTGATTGAAACAGGCAGAAGCAGAATTGGGCAAGAGGAGCCTCAAACCAAGTTGCAAATCTAATAGCCCAAAAAAGAACATCTGGAACTACATTGAATAGAAATGGCTATACCATTGTTACCACTCTTTGCTTAGTCATTACTTGGAGAACACTCCAAAAATAGTGTGATTTCAGCTCAAGAGCAGAGGAGGACCCTGGAGGAGTTAACACATTGGGGCTGTCACCTAACCTAAGGCTGTCAAGTCCTTTCTTTCTTTTTTTTTTTTTTTTATTCTTATGTTAATCCCCATACATTACATCATTAGTTCTGGATGAAGTG
>NW_028011493.1:0-829 GCF_054177405.1 Leptonychotes weddellii
AGTTGCAGAACAGTGCTGCCTACTAGAATGTGAAAATAGGTTTTATTCAATTAATGAGCTGGAAACAGGGAAACATTCCATAGTAAATGAGGTTTACAGATGATAATGTTGGATTTGTCATATAAAGGACTTCTTCTTTTCAACTCTCTAAAAGGACTAAATTTCACTTTTGTGAATTCTGTACAATGCCAGTAGAAAAGAACAGACAAACATACAACACTGATATAAGCATACAATAATTTTAATGAACAAATTTTCTTTAACAAAAGTGGACCAGTGCTAAACAGTGAATTGCTCAAAATGGCAACAAAAGGGAAGTATGAAGGAATTAGAGCACTTGTTCTGCAGTGGTGGTATAATTATAACAACTTGATATTACCAGAAAAGGAAAGGTCATAAGAAAATTTTAAAAACTTACTTTATTTTAGTCTTTGGGCTTATGCTATGGTACTTCAGTGTTATTTTGAAAAAAAAATTATTAAAGTTCTTAGGCTAATCAAACATCAGTAAAATCATCATCTGTAGGCAATCGACTCAGTTAAGTTCAAGGAGGTATTCAGTGAAACACAATTTATAGGCACAGGATTTATATTTTTTATGTTTTGAGGTTATTAAGGAATTATTGGACAATGTTCTTAGGTAAGCCTGGGTAAGTTGAGAGAGCAAGTTTATGCTATATTTCCTGGCCCATCTCAGAGACTTAAGGAATCAGCAGTGCTAACAAAATTCAGAAGTTTTTTTTTTTTATTCTTATGTTAATCCCCATACAGTACATCATTAGTTTTAGATGAAGTGTTCCATGATTCATTTTGTGCATAACACCCAGTGC
>NW_028011494.1:0-829 GCF_054177405.1 Leptonychotes weddellii
CTTAATTTTTCTTCTCAGTGGTAGATGGAATTTAATTTTTATACCTCAAAAACTTTGCACTGTGAGACTCCAACTAGCATAAATAATTTTACTTAGCATTTTTAAACTAGGAGGGGATTGTTTCCTAAAATGTCATCAGCAAGTAGAGTGCAAATATGAACAACAATCCTGTGCACCTGGCAGAAGCCCATAAAGAGACCTAATTAAGTGAAAGGGATGGAAGCAGGCCTCCCGTTCACTGAATTAAGAAGATGTGATGTGTCACATATGGGGACCATGAGCTGTAGAGTCTTCTTTAAGTACGGGGATTTGGAATGATGATACCTCTGGCATTTGTCTATGTAACAAGTGTTTTTGAAGGAGGATTTAGACTCCCTTTACACTGGGCGTGGGAGTATAATTGTTTGTCCTTAGATGAGGCCCTTCTGGTAGGTGGGGTAGGGAGGAAAGAAGGGAAAAGGACAGTGTTTCTTTCTTGGTTGGCTCTGTTACAGTCCTTGAGCTGCTATTTCCGGCTATTTTTTGGACTAACACTGACTAACCTTTGGTGACGTATATGCAAAAGGCATCCAAATTCTGGCTCTTCAAGAAGAATTTGCATGCATTCTACCACCTCTCTCAACTCCACACTTAGCATCTGCCCTGGCAGTCCCCTCCAGAGCCTCTTGTGCCTGGGATCCCCATCGAGAGTTGTGGGACATCCTCTTGATGTATGGCAAACTCATACATTCCTGATTTTTCCAAGTAGCATATGGACTGCTTCACTGCCAGCCCTCTCTCAGCCCTGCCATCTCACTCCAATTGTCCTCTCCTCTTGCTCAAATAAGCA
>NW_028011495.1:0-829 GCF_054177405.1 Leptonychotes weddellii
TAATGAGGAGTCCAGCTCCACAGGTTTCCCAGCCCAGCATCCCCCTCAATCCCCACAGAGGAGGAGCTGGTCATGTCCTTGGTCTTAGTGGATACAGGGGAGCACCTGATACTTCCTCAGGTCAGTGAGCCGATTTTTTCTAGTTCCTCTTGTCAGTGCCTCCTGGATCCATCCCTGGGCACTTCCTCCAGGACACCTTGATTTCCTCTTCTGCATACTGAACATATGAATGCTTAGCTTGCAGGATTGTTAGGACAATTGTGACCTGAAAGCACATCTGTAAACTCTGTGGCACTCCTCTGTTCAAGTCTCACTTTCTCCCCTTGACAGTGGACTGACCTCCATGACCTGCTTCTAGTGAAATGACATGGATGTGGCAGAAGTGGTGCTGACTTCCCAGGCGAGGTCATAAAAAGTAAAGCACCTTCCACCTGACTCTCTCTGCTTTCCCATCACTTGCTTGTGGAACCCAGACACCATGAATGCTGTGGGGAAGCCAAGGCACATGAAGAGACCACGTGTGGGCGTCCCCTCCGTCAGCCTCAGCTGAGGTCTGATGACAGCCAACATTGACCTCCAGAGGTGTGAGTGAGGAGCTTCTAAGATGACTCCATCTGACTTTATCACTCACTGTGGACAAAACCCTGAGTAAGAGCTACCCAGTTGATCCCCATCAAACCCCAGATTCACAAGAAAGGCAAATAACTGTAATAGTTTCAGGCCACTGTTTCAGGGTGGTTTGTAGATATGGGAACAATGTTAAATGAAGCAGCCTTATACCTGATGTCTCACACAATGCCTGGCACATAGTCAGTTTGCCATAAAGCAT
>NW_028011496.1:0-829 GCF_054177405.1 Leptonychotes weddellii
TTACACTTGCACACCAAGATCAACAATCCAAAATCCCCCTTTGAGCTGTCTTTTAACCAAAGTTCTCTCTCCCTTACTGTCTGAAAACTGTGTCTCTCTCTCCATGATTTCCCAAAAAGCTCCAACCTCATTGACATCTCCTCTTCCTTACTTCTTGGAGCATCTACTGTGGGCCAAACCATTTGTCAAAGCTTTTCTTCTAAACAACTGCTGTACTTTCTTCAAATGGAGTTTTCATAACAGCTTCTAAGAAAATATAAGTCTCCATACTGTTTGCCCTATAGCCTTCGCAGTGTTTTGAACATAATAGATGCTCAGTTAACAACTAACTGAATCCTCAGGAGCACAGTGCAATCTAGGACATGCTTTGCTATGAACAAAACAAAGCTTCCAGTCCTTCTCAGACTACTCGAGATCTATCCCATTTTTCTGTTGGAAGGGAGACACTGCTGAGGCCTGTCATCACCAAATGGCAAAAAAAAAAGACCTTCCTCAGACCTGTTACATAGTTAACAGCTTCTAAGTTTGTGCATGTACATGCGGATGAGGATAAAACACTCCTGATCTACTTCCTTTATGGCTTAGTTGTTCTAGTGCCAAAAAGCCAGCGGCACTGGGTGCCCAGGTAGTGACTACTCTGCTAATTCCTCCTTCCTTACAGTGGCTTTTTAAAAAACTCTGCCTTGGAGGGTATTCTGTTGAGTGAAATAAGTCAAACAGAGAAAGACATGTATCATATGATCTCACTGATATGAGGAATTCTTAATCGCAGGAAACAAACTGAGTGTTGTTGGAGTGGGGGGTGGGGTGGGAGGGATGGGGTTACTGG
>NW_028011497.1:0-829 GCF_054177405.1 Leptonychotes weddellii
CCTAGCTAGTCTGGCCTCTACTTTTCTTGGCTGTTTCATGTGGTTCTGTCTTTCCTTCAAAAGCAGCAATGCTCTTTTTCACCTCAGGGGCTTTTGCTTGTACTGTTTCTTATTCTGAATTACTGTTTCTCTTCTTTGCCTAATTAATTTTTACATATATATTTTTTAAAGATTTATTTATTTTAGAGAGAGAGAGAGAGAGAAAGAGCATGAGCAGGGTGAGATGCAGAGGGACAAGGAGTGAATGAATCCTCAAGCAGACTCCCTGCTGAGCAAGGAGCCCAGTGCAGGGCTTGATCCCAGGACCCTGAGATCGTGACCTGAGCTGAAGTCAAGAGTTGGATGCTTAACCAAGTGAGCCACCCAGGGACCCCTACATATCCCTTTTTAAAAAAATCAGTTTTAACATTGTTTTCAGGGAAGACTTTCCCAGCCAAATTCCCCATCCCACACCAGACCAGGCCTCCTGATATTTATAGAACACTCTATCTTTTTTCTTCAAAGCACCTGACATAACATACCATAATACATTTCTATCAGTATTTGATTAATATCTTCCAAGCCAACCCACTATAACACACTGCTAAGTCTGTATCTGTTTTGTTCCACCATTGTATCCATAGAATCTAGCACCAGAGGTGGCATATAGTAGTTATTCAATAATATTTTTAAAAATGAATGAATAAATGAAAATCTAGTTTTAAGGCTGAAAACTGTTGAATAAGAAATGCCTGAGCAAATAAATCTAATAATTATTTCATTATTTGAAAGGCATTATTATTTCTAAGATATGTATTTTTTATTTATTTATTTATTTATTTATTTTATT
>NW_028011498.1:0-11722 GCF_054177405.1 Leptonychotes weddellii
AAAAAAAAAAAGTCTTCAGATAATTGCCTCTCATTTGTGGCCCCATTTCAAGGCAATTTCTGTAATAAACCCAAAGCATATAGGGGCAGAAACACAGGCAAAGTCCCTGCCATCAGGGAATACGTGTTGGTGAACATCTGTAGCTATTCTTGTTAGTGTAACTGTTTCTGGCCAATGAGGTTTTGTATTCATCACAAAGCCCTTCTACTTTTAACCTAATTTCAGTAGTCCTTTGGAATATTAGGCATGTATAGGAAGCCACCACAAGCCCTTTTTGAAAGTATGTTGGATGCAAATAAACATTTCATGTAACAGTTGTTTATTAAATTAAAATGCAAGCTCTATTCCAAAGTGTGGTTTCCCTGGGTACTGGGAATAAGTGTGAACTGTATTTTTCTATGGTTTCTGAAAAATTTTTTCATTGAGAATATTATTTTACAGTGAGAAATAACAATGTAATAATTAATAGCATACAGAGGTAGAAGAGACCTTAATAGTTATTTTGCTATGCCTGTCATCACATACTTGGGGAAGATAAGACCTAGAGAAGATGTGATTTACTTGATCTCTGATGACATGCAAACATTAGTCAAAAGTGAATTTTGTTTAGTGTTTTCAATTAAATGTCAATATAGCTTATATCCTCAAGAATTGGGGAAAACTTTGGCTTTCTAGCCATACTATTTTAGACTACCTCACCCCAAACATGACAAATTGACTCATCATTGAAGATAAATGTTTCTGACTTCTGTATGTGAACTTAAAGCATACATGCTTCTATTGGGACATTTGAATACTAGAGCTTGGGATGGTGTATGCCATGGCAAAGTACCACAAACTGGGTGTCTTAAAAACCAGAAATTTATTGTCTCACAGTTTGGGGAGCTAGAAGTCTGAGATCAAGATGTTGGCAGGATTCGTTCTTTCTGTTGGCTGTGAGAACATCTGTTCCTTGCCTCTCCCCTAGATTTTGGCATCTTACCGGCAATCTTTGGGTTCCTTGGTTTGTTGAAGCATCAGCGCAATCCCTGCTTTCATGTGTATATGACACTTTCCGTGTGTGCATATGTCCGTGTCCAAATTTCTTCTTTTCATGAAGATACCAGTCATACTGCAGCAGAGGCCCAGCCTACTCTAATATGACCTCACCTTAACCAACTCCACCTGCAATGACCTTATTTCCAAATAAGATCACATTCTTAGGTACTGGGCAATAGGACTTCAACATACAAATTTTTGAGGGTGACACAATTCAACCTATAACAGTATCATAAAAAAGGGGATATGGGATGAATG
This sequence comes from Leptonychotes weddellii, assembly GCF_054177405.1. Lineage (NCBI taxonomy): Eukaryota > Metazoa > Chordata > Mammalia > Carnivora > Phocidae > Leptonychotes > Leptonychotes weddellii. The sequence goes on from NW_028011498.1 coordinate 1,297, forward strand.
GATTGCAAAGATTCTTGGTAGCTGGTCTATTTTGAGAGATGAGTTCTGGACCAAGATAGATATGAGGAGTTTGCCTGAAGTTTAGACCTGTGTCTCAGGACATGTGGGGATAATTTTCTAGCATAAACCCAAGCCCTGGGTCTCTGTCCGTCCATGGCCACCTGGGAATTTTGTGGCTGCCGTATGTACATATATAACAGAATATCACACAGCCATAAAAAAGATGAGATTATGCCATTTGAGACAACATGAATGGACCCAGACGGTATTATGCTAAGTGAAATAAGTCAGACTGAGAACGTGAGAAAGACGAATACCATATGATTCCACTCATAAGTGGAATCTAAAAAAACACCCCCAAAGCCAAATGAATAGACAAACAAAAAGCAGACTCCAACGTATAAATACAGAGAACAAATTGATGGTTGCCAGAGGGGAGGGAGATGGGCGGTTGGGCAGAATGGGTGAAGGGGAGGGGGAGGGGGAGATACAGGCCTCCAGTATTGGAATGAGTGGATCATGGGAATAAGAGGCACAGCATAGGAATACAGTCAATGATATTGTCATCGTGATGTAATGGGACAGATGGCAACTACACTTGTGGTGAACAGAGCATAATGTATATACTTGTCAAATCATTAAATTGTACCGGAAACTCAGGTAACCCTGTGTCAACTATACTAAAACAAACAAAAAAAAAGACTGTGGATTTGAAACTATTCAGAATAAAGAGAAAAATGAGTTGTAGAGTTTACCCCCAACTTTTCTTAAAGCCCGAAGCTCGGGAAGCAAATGAATAATCGTGTGCCAGAATTTGCTGAAATTACCTATCTTCTCAATTGCTCCATTCATCACTCTTATTTTATAGACAAATATGAAATACCTACACTCAACATTGGAGACATGTTCTTTTTGTAAAGAGATGCACAAATAAGTCTTTAAAAATATTGTTAGGAAGTTTTAAATACCTTATGGGTGCCTTTGAAATATTGAGATGGATTCTTCCTGGCTGATCGAACATTATTCAGCTAGGAGTTAGTTCTTCCTCAAACTCGATACCTTGTGCTTCAGCGTAGCACCAGCTTGCAGAATATGACAATTCCAGGCACCAAGCAAGAATCTGAGACATACACATCATGCTTTATGTAAGAGAATTAGCAGAAACTCATCTCAGTACGCCTTCAAAAGAGGAAACTAAGCAGACAGCCTTGTTAATTTAGCATATAGACTTGGAATACAGTACAACATCCATCATCTCATCAAAATTCAATTAAAACATGGGTTACTGGCCAAAGAAAAGGAGCCAATTTTCTCTCTCCCTTCCTCCTTGTCTCCCTCTCTCTCCCTTTTTCTCCCTCTCTCTCTCTGGAAGAGTTCTTGGAACATCACTAAGCCCTTAATGGTTCTTTCACTATGGGAGCCAATTTAAAAGGATAGTTTGAGCATTTGAATGACCCCTGATATTAGAAATTAGAACTTGTGCTTATCTAACTGCTATTAATTTAAAGCATGCTGGCGCTAGCCATGGTGGGCAGGGAAGAAGCATATTTTAAGGTCTTCTTTTTAAGGACTTTTGATAGAATTATAAAACTCTTTGGATCCTACAAGATGTTCTTTTATATGGCAGAGAATGTGTAGTGGTGATTATCCACTTAGCTCAGATCCATTCCATGATTTTTAAAAAATGTTATTTGCTAACGTACACCAGACTTCACACAGGGAAAAGGTAAGCCCACAGGTCCTGTAACAAGATTTGCAGTGTTAAATGTAATTGGGTCTCAAATTTTAAGCAGTTAAATGTCTTAATTTGTTCTTTTCTTCCTACCATAATATAATGAGGATAAACTTTGACACACAGCAGCTCTGCAAAGAGAAGATTTCTCTTTGTTCATTGTTTCTCAAACCAATCTTCTTTCCTGAAATTTGATTTCCGAAGTGCCTTACAGTCCTTAAGCCAGGTGGCTGCAATGAGTCCACTTGGAACATTCATAATCATCCAAAATAAAAGCACACTCTAGAAGCCAGACACACTTAAGACAATCAAATGGGGTTAGTCACCAAGTAGAAATAACTCTTTTAACCTCTCGCTAATTCTGCCCGGTAGGCTACCAACTAAAGCACAGGTTGCTGAAGGGAACCACCTTGGCTCTGAAATAAATAGTATGAATCTCTGTGGGTTAAGTACGTACGTGTTGTCTTATACACACAATTCATTTTTCTGGTGCTTTGGCCCAAATATTGTCAATTGGAGAACTGCCTTGTGGCTTGAAGAAGGAAAACCATAGTATGCTTTCCAAAGGACCCAGAAGAAACCTGCCTATAGAGGCCTTTCATCCCCAGACTTCAATATCTGAATATTAAATATTATGTTTTTTCCATATCGGTTAGCCTTCCAGCTCCAGGAAAGGTCGATTGAGAAAGCGATATGATTCTTAGAAAATCAAAGAAATACAATGTGGAATTTTTTGGGGGTGGGGAGACCATGGATTTGGATTTGACCACACCTGGCTATGTTTTTGTTTTGTTTTTCAGCAAAATTGGGCTGGCACACATGTTTTCCATTACTTGGTTAGCCTAAGGAGTAACTGAACTTCATTGCTTAGGTAGGCCCCTTGTAAATAGGAGACCTGCCACACCCTATCAACAGAGCCAACTTTCTAGGATTTTTTATGAGGTAGAAGTAACTGTGTTGACTTAAAAAGAGATACCAAACTTCTTCCCCTTGTTTTTATTTCCCCTAAATAGGAAAGTCAGGAGGTTGGTGTTGAAGAATAAACAAGAAGAAAGGTAAACCAATGATATTATTTAAAAAAAAAAAACAATGATATTAAAGGCAAAGAAGGTGTTACTAAGGAAAAACTATAGAACCTATTAAATTTTGACCTTAAAATAAGCGTAATATTATTCTTTATCAAAAATTCCAAGTACTAGCAGGAATGGAATTGTAAGCACCTGTGTTGATTTTAATGTGATTTTTATGAGTGTGCCATAGCCCAATATTTCTGCCTCAACTAGGAAGCTTCCCATTCCAAGTAACAGAAAAACCAACTCACATCGGATTAAATAATAAGGGAATTAATAGATTTCATGAAACTGCAGTAGTGTGAGTTTCAGAACTGGTTAGCTCAATGATATCACTGGGGACTCTGTTTCTTCTACTTTTTCAGAGCTATATCTACCATCTACAGTGTGGGCTTCACCCTAAGGCTGGACCCCTTAGGGTTATAGGATATCTGTCAGGACAGTTAGGTCCACATGCTTCCTTTCTCTTATCGAAAGAAAGATAGAAGGTTTTCCTCAACTATCTAACAAAAGTTCTGAGATTCCTGCTGATTGAGCCATTGATTGGCTTACGCCAAGGCCACTGGAACCAATATCCATGGCAAGGGGGTGTGATTATCGTGATGGATCATAACAATCAGACCAGAGCCCTGGAGCTGATGGAGGGGTTAATTTCACCTACAAAACATGACTGCTGTAGAATGGATATTGGGAAGGCTACTCTGGGAGACTGGATTCAAGAGTCCCCATCTTTGGGATATCTGTTAGGATAGGCAGTGAAGAACACAATAGTGACTTTAAAGTTATTAGAAATCTCCGGGTTTTTATTGAGGCCCCTTTCTGAGAGCTATTATGGAAGGAGAGATTGTGAGGTTGTTCAAGAGTTTCCTCATTTATGTTACTCAGACTTTTCTTCTCTGACTCACGTAAAAGTATACTGATGTGCATACTAGTTCAATTCAGAGTCAAAAATTCTCAGGGCACCTGGGGGGCTCAGTTGGTTAAGCATTTGCCATCGGCTCAGGTCATGATCCTAGGGTCCTGGGATTGAGCCCTGCGTCGGGCTCCCTGCTCAGCAAGAGGCCTGCTTCTCCCTCTCCCACTCCTCCTGCTTGTGTTCCCTCTCTTCACGGTCAAATAAATAAATAAAATCTTTAAAAAAAAATCATTCTCAAATTCTACACAAGGGGATAAAGATAAGCAACACTGAAGCTGGGAACTACCACAAATGTTTTACCAAAACAACCAAAATGTTTTATTAAATGATTTATTAAAGAAAAAGATATTTCTTGACCTTACTTTTCCCCCCTTTTACAAAAATAAACATAAGTTAGACAAGGGCAAGTGATAAACTCTGCCATTCAAAAGATTCTCCAAATAGAAAACACAATGGTGTCTGTTGGATACTCTTCTAAACACCAAATGAGATGATCCAGAATAGAATCTGGCTTAGCCGGTCAAATAGATGACCAGTATCAGCCCCTTTCACTGGCTTCCTGATTTTCACACATTCTTTCCTTTGTCTTTCAGGACAGATTGTCTAACACTTTTTCAATACTACCTGATGCTGGTTGTCTGTTCTCCTGAAATCTAGTTCAAGGTGGTTATACACGTTCTAGGATCCATTGAGGGCCACCGGCCCTCTGGACAAGGTGCAATGCTTGAGATCTTTGGATACTAGCATTTGAGGCTTTCCTCCTGAGTGCTGGGTGAAGGGAAGAGGGAGAAGGACATTTAGATAGGGAAATTACTCTTTCCTTCAGTATTCAGTCTCTTGACGTATCACAAATGTTGTATTTGAGGAATTATTATTCCTGCACTGAGAAATAAATACTTCAGCCATATTCTTGACAGAGTTCCTAATGAAAGCACTACTTTCCACTGGAACTCTCTTAGCAGAAGTCGACCCCTGAATAAAAAGTGCTAATGAATTCCAGCCATTCCCACAGTGGCCCGGGCCCTTCCCTCATATCAGCCTTCGCTTCCTACTTTCATAAGTTCCAGATGCAAGTATTCCCATTGGATTTATTGTTGCCATTCTTGAGGTTGGACATCCAGAATTAAAAAATGGTCTAAGAATTAAAAAAACATGTCTGCCTATTATCAAGACACTTGCATGATTTCCCAAATGTATTAAGTGTTCAGTTAATGTTTCCCCAAGTGTAGTCTGTGGAACACAAGTGTCAGAGGATTTTTTGGGAAGAGTCTGGAATAGAGTTTCCTGATGAAATATATTTAGGAAAATGTGGATTTAACACATTTAAATGGGCTACTGCAGAACTGCTCGGGCCTTTAATTTGTATTCTGTATCTCTAAGAAAAAGGATATGCAGTACTTTTCACGCGTGTTTGACCATGGAATTCTCTCCTTGAAGAGTATTTCATATCATACCTCTGAGGAACACACTTTGGGAGATGCTCATCCATGTCAAATTACCATGTTTTCTAGGACTCTCTTATCTACCCGTCTTTTGTCAGCCTTTGTTATTAGATGTTCCTAGGATTCTGTTCCATGACAGAACCCATTAAGAAAAGCTTTGCTGTTGTTGTTTTTTTTTTTTTTTTTTTTAAAGGACTAGCAGGATAGAAAAAGGCTCTCAAGCTATTTTCTCAAGGAGAGCAGATCTGATTCAGGATCCGAAGCCTCTGATTCATCTTAATTGTTGTATTTCTGAGGACAGAGGACATTTGCTATTAACCTCTACCTGGATCCCTTTTCCTATCTTAAAGTACATTCGGCTATGCAAATATGAGGTCATAATAAAGCTGGAAAGTGGTTAACACTGTGGTTTTAGACAACTGACGTAAGTTTTATGGAAGCATTTTTTGCAACCCACTTTGAAGGCGAGAGGGTGAATGCTGCACGCGTAAGCTGCAAATGGAGATGCAGATCTGGTGTCAGCTACAAGTTCATGTTAAGATCTGAGTCAGCCCCAGGGGAATAGAACTCTAATTACTGCACGAAGGGGCTGCAGCTGAAAAGCTCGCAGGCCACTCCCAGAACAGTAACAGGGCCACACGATGGCAAAGCTCTGCCAGGACCAAATACCAAGATGAATTCTCTCTTTGTTTAAGCCAAGACTACATTTCGTTGTAGAATTTCATAATTGAATAAATTCTAATAAACTGTCTTATCTGGTGTGGATTTAGAAGAAGGCTTTCTTTCTATATTTTGTAATGTTCTTATTTTTTCATATTATAAAAGCAATAGATGGTCAGTGTGGGCAAAACACACAAAAGCATGCAGATAGAATAAAAATCACCCATAATCTCACTAATCAGAAACAACTGCTATCAGTATTTTGGTTTACCTATTTCAATATTTTATTTCCTTTTGAGTTGGTACATATTTATTTTGCACAATGGTTTGTGAATATTTCTGCACTCTTTGTGGCCCTAATGATGTAGGCTAGGGTTTATTTGGGGGGTAGACTCTTTTCTCGGAAGAGCTATGCTGATAAGCCTGTCTAGCCATAGAGATACAAGTTCAGCAGGAGCTCTTTTTTCATACTGTAGCCCTGAATAATGGTAGAGTAGTTTTACTGCTATAACTTTTGGTATATTACTACCAACACAGGGTAATACCAATGTTAGTGGAAACTGTGAACCTTTTTTTTTTTTTAAAGATTTTATTTATTTATTTGAGAGAAAGAGAATGAGAGACAGAGAGCATGAGAAGGAGGAAGGTCAGAGGGAGAAGCAGACTCCCTGCTGAGTGTGAACCTTTTTTGTATGCCAGAATATGTCCTATTTTAAATACATTTTCCGATTCAACTCTCACAATAACACTATGTGGTATGTTCTATTATGCCTCATGTCTAACGTACAGAGAGGATAAACAACTTACCCAAGGTCATGGGTAATTAGTGGTGGAACTGGACTCTGAACCTGGACATTCCAACTCCAGAGTCTGTGCTCCTTCTTTAGGTTGAGATGTTAACGGAGACATTTGATAAGGTAAAGGCTGCTTTCACTGTGGACTGAGGGTAGCCCTAAGAAATCATCATGCTAACGGCTGACTTGATCTGATTCCTCTAGCATGTTCATATATAAGGGGAGAATTCCAAGGGGCAGGAGTGGGGAATGAGGGGAAGAGACATAGGATGAAAGAGCAAACTCTAGTTGAGTGCGTCTTTCATGCCACAGCTGACCGGAGGCCACGGCTAAGGAGGAGGAAAAGGCACAACTCCCTGCAAACAGGTGTGGCCAATGGATTTTAAGAGCAATGACACATGAATTGTAATTTGGTGGGTTTTTTTCTTGCCTTGTAATTTGGCTATGCTATCCTTAAGCCATATTTAAGTCAACTAAACTACAAGAGTCCTCTGTTAGCTGGTGTCTGAAGAATAAAGAAGTGATGGGTTGTGTCCATGTTTGGGGCTTTAGTATCAAGAGAATGACCAAATAGGCAAAAGAGCCTGAAGAGGCAGCTGGTAGCAGTCGTGGAAGGATGGAAGGTGGAAAACCACAACCGGAACATGCTGAAGGCCATCACGAGTAACTGAAGAGAGGACCAGACTTCCCGGAGCCCTGTAGGATAGGGCATGGATTTATATTTGATATTATGGGGAAACTCAATCCTGTAAGTCTTGAAAGCTGGGGATACTTGCATTACATATAGAATACAAAACATATGATATATATTTTACTTATAAAACTTGAATCATAATATGTATCATTTGATATCACAGCTTTGATGTAGTATTTTAGTGTATTTTTTAAGATTTATTTATTTATTATTATTTGAGAGAGAGAGCGTGCATGAGCAGGGGGAGGCGCAGAGGGAGAGAGAGAATCTCAAGCAGACTCCCCGCTGAGTGTGGAGCCCAACAGGGGGCTGGATCTCAACGACCCGGAGATCATGACCTGAGCCGAAATCATCAGTGGGATGCTTAACCGACTGAGCCACCCAGGCGCCCCTTCACTGTCAGTATTTTGACAATTTAAATGAAATGTTTTTGAAAATGCAATTTTTCAATGGTAGAATGTTATTGTAATGACCATAATTTTCACAACTATTTCCCTATCGCTAGATACCTAGAGTGTTTTCTAATTGTTTTGCCAATGTAAATAACGGTGTGATTTTAGTACAAAAGTACAAAAGCACAGGGAATATACTTAATATTGTAATAACATTATATGGAGACAGATGCTGACTACACTTATGGTGGGATGCACTGAATAATATATAGAATTGTCAAATCACCATGCTGTACACCTGAAACTAATATAGCATTGTATGTCAACTATACTTCACTAATAAGTATTAAAAACAAAAAAATAAAATTTAAAAATGAAATAACTTAGAAAATAACAATGGGAGACAAGGATACTCATTATCACCATTTACCAGTCATCTTAACAATACAATAACACATGAAAAAATGAAGGTGTAATTGGAAAGAGACAAAATAATCTTTTTTTATTTGTAGATAATGGTTGACCTCATAGAAGATGCCTGAGAAACGATAAACAATGTGTTACAACTAATAATAGAGTCCCACAAAGTTGCTGGTCCAAGAGTAACATTAAAAAGGTAGTATTTTGGGGGCGCCTGGGTGGCTCAGTCATTGAGCGTCTGCCTTCGGCTCAGGTCATGATCCCAGGGTCCTGGGATCGAGCCCCGCATCGGGCTCCCTGCTCCGCGGGAGGCCTGATTCTCCCTCTCCCACTCCCCCTGCTTGTGTTTCCTCTCTCGCTGTATCTCTCTCTGCCAAATAAATAAATAAAATCTTTAGGGAAAAAAAAGGTGGTATTTTTGTATACTAACAAAACCAATTAGAAAATTATAGTCTATAAGTTTGATTTTGATCAAAATCCCAAGAGGCAATTTTGAGACACTTTACAGTTTACCTTAAAAATCATATGGTGGAGTAAAGTCCAAAAATGACCAAGACAATTTTGAGAAAGGAAGGACATTTGCCCTTCAACATATCAAGGCTTAATCTCAAAATATACTAATTAAGAAGTGCGATATTGGTGTAGGGATAGACAAAAAGACCAAATGGAATAGAGAAACGTCCCAAAACAGACTCTCAGACTTATGCAGAACAGCCTCTCACAGAAGTGACATTACAAATAAGCAGAACAAAGGATGAGTTATTTCATAAGTGGTTCTGGGAAAACAGACTATCCAAAGGGGGAAAAGATTAGACCCTACTTTACTTGATTAAGATCCAAATGTGAAATTCAAATCTTTAAAAAATTTTAAGAGTAGGTAGCAGAATATCTTTTTTTTTTTTTAAAGATTTTATTTATTTATTTGAGACAGAGAGAATGAGAGAGACAGAGAGCACATGAGAGGGGGGAGGGTCAGAGGGAGAAGCAGGCTCCCTGCCGAGCAGGGAGCCCGATGCGGGACTCGATCCCGGGACTCCAGGATCATGACCTGAGCCGAAGGCAGTCGCTCAACCAACCGAGCCACCCAGGCGCCCGGTAGCAGAATATCTTTATAGGATTGTAGTGAAGGATTTCTGAAATGAGACTCAAGAAGCACAAAACATGTACAAATATTCATATATTTACTATGACAAATTAAAAACTGACTGTTGAAAGACATGATGAAATTCACAAGACAAGCCACAGATTGAGAGAAGCATTTGAAACGCATGTGATTGATAAAGAAGTAAGTTCTAGAATCTTCACAAAATCCCTAAAAAGTAATAAAAAAAAAGAAGAAAAGCAATTAAATAGGAAAATTGTCAAAAGAAATGAATGGGCAATTCACTGAAGTGAAACTGAACCGTTCAATAAAGATGTGAAAATATGCTCAGTTTTACCAGTAGTCAGGGGAATGCTAATCAAAATGATTAGCACCATTTTCCTTCCACCAGACAGGCAAAAATTAAGAAGCCTGACATAGCAAATTTGGGGGGATGGGGGAATGGATCTTCCACACATTGTTATCAGATTAGTAGAAACAATCACTTTAAAAAGCAGTTTGGTGGGGCGCCTGGGTGGCTCAGTCAGTTGAGCATCCTACTCTTGATTTCAGCTCAGGTCATGATCTCAGGGTCGTGGGATTGAGTCCCACACTGGGCTCCTTGCTCAGCAGGCAGTCTGCTTCAGGATTCTCTCCTCTCCCTCTCCTCTCCCTCTGCCTCTCTTCCCACTTGCTTGTGCGCACTCTCTCTAAAAAAAATAAATCTTAAAAAAAAAGCAGTTTGGTAATATCTAGTAAGACTGAAGGTACTCAAAACAGAACTTATGAATGATAAAAAATAAAAAGGCAATAAAGTTGATATTCCCAGTGTACACTTGACCGCATTCCCCCGCTCTGACCCCAAATCCTGAATTTTATATTATTCCTTTGCTTTGCTTTACTTTTATCACATATTATGTACCTCCCAGGAGACTATAATGCTTAGTTTTCTATTGTCCTTAGACTTAATGTCAATGGTGTATGTCATATGGGGCATCTTGTTATTTTTAGTATATGTGCTGCCCAATTGAGCATGTGGTGGCTTGTTATTTTAACCTATTATTTTTTCCTGAGATTCATCCAAATGTATGTGTACACTTTGTAGTTTGCTCATTTTTCACTGTTCAAATGAGATGGCATAATTTATATCCAAACAGTGCTGAGAGAGTCATTCTTGAACATGTCTCATGGAGGACATTTGTGAGAGTTTTTTGAGTTTCTCTAA
>NW_028011499.1:0-829 GCF_054177405.1 Leptonychotes weddellii
GGAACAGTAAATAAGTGGCACTTTTAAAGTGTGGGGCTTTACATCCAGAGCTGAATATATTGAATCTTCTACCATGTTATATATAACATTACTTTGAGTCTTGATTAGCATTTTGCCTTCCATTCTCCCCCTCCTTGACTTTTATGAGTTAATTAATGTCAGTGAGTCTAGATGTTTTAAAATCTAAGATCTTGTTACTTAAAGTGTGGTCTGTGGGCCAGCGGCGGCAGCACCCCAGAGAGTTGTTAGAAATGTCAAATCTTGGGGCACCTGGGTGGCTCAGGCCGTTAAGCATCTGCCTTTGGCTCAGGTCATGATCCCTGGGTCCTGCGATCTAGCCCCCCATTGCCCTGGGCTCCCTGCTCAGCAGGGAGTCTGTTTCTCCCTCTCCCCCTCCCTTGCTTGTGCTCCCTCCCTGCCTTTCTCTCTCTCTCAAATAAATAAATAAAATCTTTAGGAAAAAAAAAAGAAAAAGAAATGAAATGCCAAATCTCAGGTCCCAACCCAGAACTGCAGAATCAAAATCTGATTTTAGCAAGATGCAGAGGTACTTCATATGCATACTAAAATATGCAGAACACTGCTCTAAAAAATGGTTCCTTTATATGATAAAGAAGATGAATTATAATCTAATATCCAAAATTCTACGGTAAAAACCTGAAGGCGTTTCCGTATAACTGAATTAAAGTCCTATTACTCCCAATGCAGTGGATGGACCAGCAGCTTTAGCATCACCTGGGTATTTGTTAGAACGCCAGGATCTCAACCCACCCCTCCACTACTGTAGAATCTCAGTTTTAGCAAGATCCTCAGGTGATCAGTTTGACTA
>NW_028011500.1:0-829 GCF_054177405.1 Leptonychotes weddellii
GGTTAAAATTTCTTTTTCACTGAGCTTTGTTTGGAAACCTTCCTGGGTAGTGGTAGAGTCGTTAGTATTTTTGAGTGGAGAGGCTCTGCCTCTGAGCCGCAGCCGCATCCACGCCAGAAAGCCAGGATGGCTTAGCCCTCTAGAAGCCAAGCCTCTCACACCACCATGCATCTTTGGCAAATGTGCTATCACGATCCGTTTGCTAGAAAGAGGCAGAAGGCAAAGGTGGTGGGTTTATCCCTTAAATCCTAAGAGGGGTGGGGTGTATGCTAGGATTCTATTTTGCCTTCATTTACCACGAGGTAAGGGGCTTCCTTCTTCGCTCTTCTTTCTGTGTGTAATTCTTCTGTTTTCATGGGGCTCTCTACTTTGTCCCACAAGGGAGTATTTTCAAGGACTGGAGAAGACAAGTAAAACGGATCTCTATCGACATGTACAATAACTGAATCGATAGCTTTGTAGAATGCTGTTAACCAAAGCGAAGCAGAAGGGACAGTGGAAGTTGTATGGAAATGAAATAATATCTGTGGGAGAAATCAGCACAGGAAATCAGCACAGCCTTTGATGTGGTGTCAGAGCCAAAAATAGCAGAGTGCTGCGTGACAAACCAGCGGCTCCACTGTGGGCAGCCCGAGTCTCCTCCGGACACCGCGCCTGCGCGGGGAGCACAGACCTCGGGTTGCCACCTCCGCAGCTGTTGTCGTTCCGCATTTTAGGATAATGAGTGGAAGAAACTCCCCACGGGCTTCTAGGTGCCAAGCCAGCAGACACAAACTTCGCTTTGTAGAAAGAGACATTCAGAAAACATTCCTGACACTCCAGCTGCTGA
>NW_028011501.1:0-829 GCF_054177405.1 Leptonychotes weddellii
AATCCTTCTGAAAATACAATGAACAGAAAAGAGAGGGTGTTTTTTCTCTAACATGTTAATGAAATGGGAATCTGCAGTTTGGTTAGTTCAGTGATGTGAAAAATAGAAAATCTGTACTATCTGACCTCATAGGTCTTCTTTACATAGAAGAACCTCATGCAAAAGGCGTATCTGACATTGGAAGCATGTGCTGGTGGAGATGGAGGGATTTGTTTGTATTCTTGTCAGCTATTTTCATTTATTTATTTATTTACTTATTTAAAGATTTTATTTATTTATTTGCCAGAGAAAGAGACAGAGAGAGCACAAGCAGGTGGAGTGGCAGGCAGAGGGAGAGGAGGAAGCAGGCTCCTCGCCAAGCAGGACGCCCGGTGTGGGGCTCGATCCCAGGACTCTGGGATCATGACCTGAGCCAAAGGCAGACGCTTAACCATCTGAGCCGCCCAGGTGCCCCAGCTATTTTTTTAAAAATTCATTTGTATTCTTGTTTGCTTTTTTCTTTTTTGAAAATTGCATTTTGAGCATAAATACTAAAAAAACAGAAAGCACGGTGTAGGAAACCTAACAGAAGCAACATGACATTAAATGTGAAGTAACAAACAGGATTTTTTTTCAGAGTGGAACTTCTTAAAAGAATAGCATTTAGGGTGCCTGGGTGGCTCAGTTGGTTAAGCGACTGCCTTCGGCTCAGGTCATGATCCTGGAGTCCCTGGATCGGGTCCCGCATCGGGCTCCCTGCTCAGCGGGGAGTCTGCTTCTCCCTCTGACCCTCCCCCCTCTCATGTGCTCTCTCTCATTCTCTCTCTCTCAAATAAATAAATAAAATCTT
>NW_028011502.1:0-829 GCF_054177405.1 Leptonychotes weddellii
TGACAGATAAATGGATAAAGAAGTTGAGGTACATATACACAATGGAATATCACTCAGCCATAAAAAAGCAAGGAAATCCTACCATTTGTGATAATGGATAGACTTTGAAGGCATTATGTTAAGTGAAATGAGTTAGACAGAGAAAGACAAATACTGTATGATCTCATTTATATGGGGAACCTTTAAAAAAAAAAAAAAACCCTCATAGAAAAAGAGATCAGACTTGTTACCAGAAGCAGGGGTGGGAGGAGGGAGGGTTAGAGGAAGGTGGTCAAAAGATACAAACTTGCAGTTATAAGATAAATAAGCACTAGGGATGCAACGAACACCATAAGGACTATAGTTTACACTGCTGCCTGAGATATAGGAGAGGTGATAAGAGGGGCGCCTGGGTGGCTCAGTCATTTAAGCATCTGCCTTTGGCTTGGGTCATGGTCCCAGCGTCCTGGGATCGAGGCCCCGTGAGGCTGCTTCTTCCTCTCCCTCTGCCGGCCGCTCCCCCTACTTGTGCTCACTCTCTGTCAAATAAATAAAATCTTAAAAAAAAGGAAAGGTGATAAGAGAGTAAATCCTAAGAGTTCTCATCACAAGGAGATTTTTTTTCCTTTACTCTTCTTTCTTTTCTTTTTACTGTATCTATATAACAAGATGGATGTGAGCCGAACCTATTGTGGTAATCACTTTACAAAATATGTAACTCAAACCATCATGCTGTGTGCCTTAAACCTAAATGGTGTTGTATGTCAATCATTTCTCAATAAAACTGGGGAAAAAGGGTGCCTGGGTGGCTCAGTTGGTTAAGCGACTGCCTTCGGCTCAGGTCACGATC
>NW_028011503.1:0-829 GCF_054177405.1 Leptonychotes weddellii
TTTTTTTTTTTTAAAGATTTTATTTATTTACTTGACAAAGAGACAGCGAGAGAGGGGACACAAGTGGGGGAGTGGGAGAGGGAGAAGCAGGCTTCCCGCGGAGCAGGGAGCCCGATGCGGGGCTCGATCCCAGGACCCTGGGATCATGACCTGAGCCAAAGGCAGACGCTTAACGACTGAGCCACCCAGGCGCTCCTCTATGTCTTTATATCTACAAACATCTCAGTTCAGACTAGCCACATTTCAAGTGCTCAATAGATGCAGTGGGTAACGGCTCCACACTGGACTCTAGACAAGAGATAAACATTATTATTCAATGAGCCTAAGCTTATGTCCGCAAATAGAGAAAATAATACTGTTATATTCTGACGAACTTTGTCTATGTGTTTACATAAATATATGAACCTAATTTTTTAAATTAGTGAGATTTATATAGTAGTATAATTTTTTTAATTAAAAAAGATATATACTGCAATTTACATATTTTAACAGATTTGGAATGGAAGACTTTAAAGTTGTCCACTCTAGCCCTATCTGAATATAGATTCTTTATTATATTCATATTAATATTATTGAACATTTAATTGAAAAGCACTAGTGATAGGCTGACATAAAGCCACCTTTCCATGCCAATTATGGACAGTTTCATAGGGAAGCAAATTAGATTAAGTCAAAATCTAATTTGTATATCTTCACAAATAGGTCTCAATAATTTCCTTTGAAACCACAGAGGAAAGTCCAGATACTTTTCCATGTGAAAATTGATAGAGATTTTGAATATTGAATATGATGATCTAAGTCTTTTCTTCTGCTTAAATATACTTAGTCT
>NW_028011504.1:0-829 GCF_054177405.1 Leptonychotes weddellii
AAGGTCAGGAAGGCAGCTTGGGGTAGGGAGAAAGTCTGAGTGCTGATCTATTGTCCATGGAGAGTCTCTGCCATGCCTTCAGTTCCTTATTCTTTGAAGAATCTGTGGTCTCCTATCTTTGCCATACTGGATAACCTGTTTCAATAAATTCACTAATGCTAGTTTAATTTTCACTTAAAAATATCTTTCTTGGTTTCACAGAAGTTAGAATTTTTTTTCCATCCCCCTTGTGTTGTGTCATTTCATAAGTAGTATGGGATCTGAAGCACATCTACTCCATCTTTTAAAATTGATAATGTCCTTCCAGTGTTTAATTATTGTTGCACTAATCACAATGTTTCAGTTTCTGTACTTTAAATAACTCTGTGATACCACTTAGGGTGTAAAGTTTATCTGCTTATGGGATTGTTTATTTGAGGGCCGATATCTAT
This sequence comes from Leptonychotes weddellii, assembly GCF_054177405.1. Taxonomy (NCBI): domain Eukaryota; kingdom Metazoa; phylum Chordata; class Mammalia; order Carnivora; family Phocidae; genus Leptonychotes; species Leptonychotes weddellii. Next base: position 432 of record NW_028011504.1, read on the forward strand.
AAATGAAATTAATGGGAAAGGATATGAACATTTTTAAGGCTCCTGATTTATATTTAAAAATTGCTATTTATAAATTTTTCTTTCCCTTTTTTCAACAATATATCAGGATGCCCATACTCCATAATTTTCCTCCCCCAACATTGGCCAGTTCCATTTTTTTTAAAAGCGCTTGATCATTTGACAAATACCATAGTTCATTTAATTAATTAATTAATTAACCTATGTGTTTGATTATTTCAAAACTAATTTTTTTTTTTCCATTTGTGTGCTTGAATGATTTGTCCATATTCTTCACCTAATTATCTATTGGAATAATAACATTGTTATCAATTTGTATGAGTTTTTTTTTTAATTAAGAAGAGTGGTATCTTTATCATATTTGCTACATTTTCTTTGAA
>NW_028011505.1:0-829 GCF_054177405.1 Leptonychotes weddellii
GACTGGGGATCAGATGTGGTCCCTGGCCCTCCAGGTGGATCCTCGGTGGGGCTGAGGGACGGGGCCGTGTGAGCAGCTGCTCCCAGCCCGGACCTCCCCGACCCAGCCTCCTAACTGGGAGCTGCCCGGCCCAGGACCAACGGGAGTCAGGTTACCAGATGAAATCCAGAATGTCCAGTTAAATTAGGATTTCAGACACACACCGAATAGTTCTTTTTAGCATAAGTATGTCCCAAATATTGCATGGGCTATACTCCTACTGGACAAAGCTGTATTCTTTCTTGAGATTTGAATTTAAGTGGGCATCCTGAATGTGCGTGTGCTGGTTCCGGCCATGCTAAAAGGGGGAGCTCCAGAGCTAGAGAGCCGTGGACGGAGCCACCAGCTCCCTCTCCTCTCTTGCTCCCGGGCGGCTGGCGGGCCTGCGGCCACGTGTGTGTCAGTGGGGGTTTGCGTGAGTCTGCGTGACCTGGGTGTCCCCCCCAGGTGACACCGGATCTCTGTCTCCCCAGGGCCCCAAGGGCGAGAGTGTGGGCTCCATCACGCAGCCCCTCCCCAGTAGCTACCTGATCTTCAGGGCTGCCTCTGAGTCGGACGGTGAGTCCCTGCCTGCCCTGCGGGTCTCCCTGGTGACCCCGCACGACATGGGCGCCCTGGCCGACTTACAAACGGGTGCACGTGACCACCATCAGTCCCTTCCAATGCCCCCCAAGAAAGGAGATGGCCAGATGCCACGGGACAAGCCCGGGCTCGGGCCAGGCAGGCCTGCCCCTTGCTAGTACCTCCCTGAGCCTCAGTTTCCCCAAAGTAAACCATGAATAGTAGCGCC
>NW_028011506.1:0-829 GCF_054177405.1 Leptonychotes weddellii
GTGAACAGCTGCGAGGCTACCTAGGAAGTATGCAGTCCGTTGGGTCGCTCCCCGAAGCCACGGCCGCACGAGTCAGGCCCATAGAGCACATTCATCTTTTCTTTCCTCCGGACCAGCAGGTGCGAGGCCCAGAGGGGGCAGAATCGTCCAGTCCCAGGTGCTTATTGCCGGTGCTACCCAAGCACTCGGAAAATAAATAAATAAAGCCCCTTAGTGGTGTTTAAGTAGTCCCACTTTTATCTTTCAAAGAATATATATTGCCCACTGGTTTCCAGATTTCTTGCGGTGATTGAGTAGGGCCGTACTTTTAGGAGCCACTTCTCGGGTTAGGATCACAGGGATGTTGTGAGGTAATGTCTGGAAAGCACTTTGGGCTCCTTTGAGAAAGGTGCTACGTCAATACCGTGTATTATTATTTATCGTCAGCCTGAGAAAAGCACAGGCGGGAGATGCCTTCCGTCTCCTTCCCTGGATGCAAAAGCGCTGTGTGGCTTCAGTAGTTTTCGGTTGGGGGAACGTTCCAGCACCTGCAGCCTTTGACTGCAAAGATGCAGTCTGCATCCAGGGTACCTCCAGGGACAGGGGGTCGGTTTAGTGCCACAGAGGAAAAGGGACAGACGCCGCAACTGTACAGAGCAATCGCACGCTCGCCCAACGAGCAGAAGCTGTGCTCTCCTTACACGGGGAATTGAATTTTGTGGGGGAGGACCGAGAGGGGATGGATTTTGTGTATCTGCCAATAATGAAGCACTCTTTAAAAAAAAAAATCATATATTGCATTATTTGTTTCAGAGGTACAGATCTGAGATTCAACAGTCTTGCACAATTC
>NW_028011507.1:0-829 GCF_054177405.1 Leptonychotes weddellii
CTTAATTTTTCTTCTCAGTGGTAGATGGAATTTAATTTTTATACCTCAAAAACTTTGCACTGTGAGACTCCAACTAGCATAAATAATTTTACTTAGCATTTTTAAACTAGGAGGGGATTGTTTCCTAAAATGTCATCAGCAAGTAGAGTGCAAATATGAACAACAATCGTGTGCACCTGGCAGAAGCCCATAAAGAGACCTAATTAAGTGAAAGGGATGGAAGCAGGCCTCCCGTTCACTGAATTAAGAAGATGTGATGTGTCACATATGGGGACCATGAGCTGTAGAGTCTTCTTTAAGTACGGGGATTTGGAATGATGATACCTCTGGCATTTGTCTATGTAACAAGTGTTTTTGAAGGAGGATTTAGACTCTCTTTACACTGGGCGTGGGAGTATAATTGTTTGTCCTTAGATGAGGCCCTTCTGGTAGGTGGGGTAGGGAGGAAAGAAGGGAAAAGGACAGTGTTTCTTTCTTGGTTGGCTCTGTTACAGTCCTTGAGCTGCTATTTCCGGCTATTTTTTGGACTAACACTGACTAACCTTTGGTGACGTATATGCAAAAGGCATCCAAATTCTGGCTCTTCAAGAAGAATTTGCATGCATTCTACCACCTCTCTCAACTCCCCACTTAGCATCTGCCCTGGCAGTCCCCTCCAGAGCCTCTTGTGCCTGGGATCCCCATCAAGAGTTGTGGGACATCCTCTTGATGTATGGCAAACTCATACATTCCTGATTTTTCCAAGTAGCATATGGACTGCTTCACTGCCAGCCCTCTCTCAGCCCTGCCATCTCACTCCAATTGTCCTCTCCTCTTGCTCAAATAAGCA
>NW_028011508.1:0-829 GCF_054177405.1 Leptonychotes weddellii
TTTTTTTTTTTTTTAAGGTAGGGTCCATGCCCAACGTAGGGCTCAAACTCACGACCCTGAGGATTAAGAGTCGCCTCCTCTACCAACTGAGCCAGCCAGGCACCACTGCCACAGGAAATTTTTAATAAATGTTAAAAAAATAAGACAAAGTAACTTTTCTATATGTACAATAAAGTCAGAATTAGACATCTTTAATCATAAAGGAGATAAGCTGAAGACAGGAACGACCTTGTCACAAGTACCTAACCATAGAAAGACATTTCAGACATGTTTCCAACATACTAAATCAAAAACAGGGTAAAAACTATTTTTAGTTTCTCACACAATCAGGGTAAAAACTATTACCTCATTGCCAGCAGCCTCATGGTCAGGAACTACATCTCGATGGTGGTTTTGCGAAGCTGACACACTGACAGAAATAGATGTGTTTTTTGGTGAATGGAAGGCATTGATGAGGTGACTCAGAGGAACTGTAACCTAAAAGAAGATAAAAGTTGAAATTCAGTAGTGTGCTTTTTAAAATTAAAACAGAGAAAATCTTTTTATTGTCAGGATCTGGGATTTGTAAAATGTAAAACATACACTGTATATCAGGACTATATATTAAAAAATGAAAACACTCAGATGTACTGCTAGCAGGAAAAAACAGGTAAATTCTTCCAGGACAGTACTCTGGCTATATGAATCAAAAGTATTAAAAATATATATTTTATTTCCCATTAATGTAATTTCTAGTAGTTTATTCTAAGGAAACAATCTGAAAAGTGCTTGTATATGCATAGATGACAATTTTCATTAAAACATTTAAAAAGCACTGGAAGAGGGACGC
>NW_028011509.1:0-11722 GCF_054177405.1 Leptonychotes weddellii
AGCACTGTGAATTGTGCAAGACTGTTGAATCACAGATCTGTACCTCTGAAGCAAATAATACATTATATGTTAAAAAAAAAAAAGAAGAAGATAGCAGGAGGGGAAGAATGAAGGGGGGGAAATCAGAGGAGGAGATGAACCATAAGAGATGATGGACACTGAGAAACAAACTGAGGGTTCTAGAGGGGAGTGGGGTGGGAGGATGGGTTAGCCTGGTGATGGGTATTAAAGAGGGCACATTCTGCATGGAGCACTGGGTGTTATACACAAACAATGAATCATGGAACACTTCATCTAAAACTAGTGATGTAATGTATGGTGATTAACATAACAATAAAAAATTTAAAAATAAAATTAAATTAAAAAAAAAAAGAATGTGGACTTTGGGGAGCCTGGGTGGCTCAGTCAGTTAAGCATCCAACTCTTCGTTTCAGCTTAGGTCATGATCTCAGGGTCATGAGATCGAGCCCCAGGTCAGGCTCTGCGTTCAGCAGGGAGTCTGCTTGAGATTCTCTCTCTCCCTCCCCCTCTGCCCCTCCTGCTTGTGCTCTCTCTGAAATAAATAAATCTTTCCAAAAAAAAAAAAAAATGTAGACTTGGAAGTCAGGCAGATCTTAACATTCTTGCTTCTTCACTTTCTGCCTGTGTTAACTTTAAGCAGCTACTTAATATATCTGAGCCATAGTTTTGAAGATTAAAAAATACACTAAGTTGGTTTATACAAGTAATTACACATATACAATTTGAATAAATGTTAAATATTATTATTTTATTAACTACTCTTCTGTGAGTATATGGGCATATTACTAAGAATCCTTTAAAATATCATTTTTATTGGCCTATAATATTCTAATCTGAGGATGTATCTGGCCCATGGCATACCACAAATAATTACAGAATAAGTGAATTTGCAATAATTTACTTAAAAAACAATATTTAAAAAGCTTTGCTAGTTTTGTAGCTGAAAATATTTCATTGTTTTAAATTCTACTCTGGAATTATTTTTATTTTTTTCTCGTTTTTTAGTTGTCTGTGTCTTTTGCTCATTTTTATTGTAGGGTTAATATTCTATCATTATGTATATACATTTTATATATTAATTTTTTAAATTTCCTGCAAATATTTACCTTATTATTATTATTATTAATAATATTATTATTAGTTTACACTCTTTCTTGTTAGTGATAAGTCTATAGGACACAGGACAGAAAAAGCCTACAATAAAGGTATTTAACCATTTTACCTAAATGCAACTTAGTTAAGGCTCATATATCTGGGATCTCTCTTCTCTTAGGGTGATGTTCTTCCTCTAAATCTCAGTTGCTTGTCATAAAAAAGGCACTGGGTGGGAATTCCCAGATGTGTCTCTATACTTTCCCTTCCTTATAGAAAACAATATATTGCACGTTGCTTGGAACGAGGTTGGTAAAAGCATGTCTGGACTAGAAATAGCATCCTGAATGACAATCACTCTATTATTAATGAATTTCCTATTAATTATATTTGTGTCACAAATATTCATATTTAGGTCCAGTGTCATCATATCTATAGAACTATACAGTATTATCATCTCTTAAAACAAACAAAATATATGATTTCCATGAGGGACACTGTATTTATGCTTTTAGATCATTTCTAAGGGTAGCATCCTGCCAAACCAACTCTAAGTCAATCATTTTGATACAAACCAACGCCCTGGTTGGTTTTCAACACAGCAAAGGCAAAATCTACAGCCGTGGTTGGTGGCCGATTCCTTTCTCATTTAAGAATCACGTTTTTTCTCTCCAATCTTTTGGATTGATGAAAATACATCAAGAAGTTTTTAAGAAGAGAAAAAGGAGAGTGAAGAAAAGAGAGACTTACAAACAAAGAGCAGGAAATTGTTATGATGACAAAGGAAACAAATGAGATAAATTTGGCCATATCGGAAAGTCCATAATAAATACAAAAGAAGAATTACATGTCATGTGGAAGTAAAACAAAGTAAGAACTCAAAAGAAATAAATGCCTCAGTGAACTTTTATTTTTCCCTTTCTGTTCAACTGAATGCTTTGTGATTCATTGCCACTGAACATGTGTGCCCAAGTAGTGGCCATATATAAAAGCTGGCATTCCTGATGCTCACACTTCTTCACCTTTCCAAGTGAGTCAGCTCTGGAAGCTTTGTTAACTCCTTCAGGCCACCAAAGAAGTTCAACTGCAGGAATGTCCAGCACAGTTTTCAGAAGCTTATATTCCATGTTGTAGACACCTACGGAGTCTGTGCACACTGATTTTGTGGTCTTAATCAGAAATGTAGCACGGATAAAACTCTGCCTTTGGAACATGGGGATCTGGAATTTGGAATTTAGATCCATTGCACGATTTACTAGTTGTGTGACCCTCAAGACATCTCTTCGATTGTTTGATCAGTTCCCTGAGTTTTATAAGAGAGGAGGAACGCTTAACTTTTCTGGAGGACTAAAAGGATTAAATGAAATAATGTATGTTAGCATCTGATTTCTTAAACATAAATTCTTTTATGAGTTTTATGATTAACATATTAAAATTATATATGTATAATATATGAATAAATTATAAACAACACATATAAGTTATACATCCAATCTATCTATATCTATCTATATCTGAAACTTGCTGGATTCCACTGAATTTAATCTACTTTTAATTATTGATTTCCTGCAAGCCATCAAACAAACCATGCATATAAGCAGAGATACAGTTTAGATTACAACCTGCATGCCATACACCTTTGAATCCCATACTGTCTGTCTATCAGAGCATTTGCCTTCTGCATAGATTCACATAGTTTGCTGAAAGAATATTCAGTCTATGACTGAATGTAATAGTTTGCAGGGCCTGAGAGAGAAAGGTGCCTGCTTGCAAATTAATATAAATATTCAACTAGTCTACAAGCTATTTTTTCCCTAGATCTAGAGAGCTTATTCCTCTCACCACAAACAACTAAAATGCTATCTGACTGTAATTAACAATTTCAAATCTGAATTCTAATTGACCCTTTGTGTAGTTGAAATAACATGCTTGCGATGGAAAAAAAAAATAGCCAAGAAAGAACAAAAAGTACTGTTTTAATGTTCAAACAAAGTTCTAAATGATGATACCAAATTAGTAAAACGGCTTAAATGTATCCAGTAATCTTGATCTTAAGGAGGAAAAAAATCTTGTTTATTTAGGAATATTAGAGAATAAATAGAAATTGATAAAAATTCTTATTTGGTTTAGGGTTAGTCTCAAATAGCTCTCGGTTGAGAAAAATAGGACATGTTTCTGTTTCTTTAAATATTCTAGAAAATCCTGAACAAAAGGCCATGTTGTTTTGTTTCAGAAATGAAATAAATGTGAGTATGAGAGAAAAAAAGAAACATTTGGAGTCTGCATATAAAAAACAAAAATTCCCCTAAGGAAAATTTAATTAAGCTACACAGAGTGAGATAAAAAGGAAGAAAAACAGGGAACAACATAAAGCATTACCTCTATGCCATCATCAATAACACAAAAACATCTCCTCAAATCCATATCTTAGAAAGCTAGTCAGATGAGGAATATCAAAAAATGGATGGGAAGAAGGTAATATTAGTATTTATGAGATTTTTCATACTCAACTCATAATACATTAATGTGTACTTACATTTCCAAAAGAAGAAAGTAGAAAATAAAAGCTTACATGTGTCTTTTTAGAAAATTCAGTTTTAGTTACCATATGACAGAAGCTGTTTAACCATGAAATGCATTACAAAGAGGTTTGGAAAGTTAAAAACTCCTAGACCATTGCAAATATTTATCCTTTATTGTACTTGAGAAAGGACTCTGAAGAAATTAATAGAAAAATAAACTGATAAAACTCTCCTATACCCAAATCAGAATTTCTATTCCTATTGACAAAAATCTCCTTCTGAACCTGACTAAAAGTTTCAAAACTACCTTTGTTATGCTGAATACTAAGTTCATCATTATACTTTTCAACAGACAGTGCCTTGTTTTGTTTTGTTTTCTTAAGAAGTGCAGATATTCGTACTTTTCCTTAAACAGGAAATCATTCAACCAACATTTCCCTCTAATTACATGTTTTGGGGTCCTTAGAGACAGATAGCCCAGTAGGCAGAATAAAATGTGGATAAAAAGAGCTTATTGTTCCTCTTTCTGTACTCAAATAGAGCACTGGGTGTTCATCCATTGAAAATTTTTATATTAAAATGCATCATTTTCTTATACCAATCGTTGACTCACAAAAATGCTCATCAGATGATTTTTGTGTAAGTGGTTCAAATAAAAAAAAAATAGATTGAAACATAGTACTGGGGAGATATATCTCACTCTTTAAGTACATTTATGTTTCGATGCCCAGATGTTGCATCATAGTGGGATAGAAATTTTCATTGTCTTAGGTATTATCTATTTTTATCAAAAAATGTGTATTAGTCAAGTATAAGTCTCAATATTAATGTGTTTTGATTTTCCAAATTCTGTAGGCCTATGGCGTTTTGTAAAAATCATGTTTGTCTAACTCTGCCTCTTTGTGTCAAGCGCTAGATTTTGGTGGGGCTTTCCTCAGAGATTACAGCATTTCACTTATGAATCTCCAGTCGTAAGAAAAAGTGTTTTACGCAAGGTATATATTCAATAAAATGTCTTAAATTGAATTGAGATCGTGTTTATTGTCATCTTTCAGAGCCTTTTTATCTTGAGAGGAAATGTTATATTCAGAAGGGAATTTCTCTAGATCACCTTCGAAGTTGTTTTAAACACAAATATTTTATGAATACCACTCTGGCTTCTTCATTAACAACGTGTGTGATTTGCATAGTTCAGAAAATAGGTCTTGATCTCAGTTTCTCCATCAGTAAATTAGAGAATTAGAGGTGCTGAATGGAAAGTGCCCTCTTGCTTTAAACTTCGATGGTCTTTAGGACAATGGGGAAACATTTAGGACGTGGATCTATTGCTAGGTCTTGACAGCACCTAGACTGACAATAAAGAAAGTGATAGGTTTCTGCAAAATTGCCTTCCCAACAAGGCAAGCTATGGAACAGACAGGTGTGACATACAGGAGGTCTTTTCAAAAGAGATTCTTCACAGCCCTCAGTGCTGCTCTGAGCTAAGCTATGCCTTTATTAAGCATGCAGCCTCAATTACAGCCTTCTCCTTGCGAGTACAGCGCAGCTACAGAGAGGCTCAAGAGCTGGAGCGGCTGCAGTCATCCGGCAGGCTGTTCTCATCCGCGAACTCCCTGCATTCACCAGATGTCTTTTCTGTGACACTCTTGCCTGCTAATTATTAGAAGACAGCCATGCAAAGAGGCTTGGAGCAGGTTACTTGTAGGGAGATGCTTCAGAGCCAGGGTGCTGGTGACTAAACCCTTGTGGCAGAAAACACTCTTTGGAGGGCTGGATTAGGGTCTCCGTATCTAGAATTTATATCCTGCGTCATAAATGTATTAGATGTGTGACTTTGGACAAGTGATTTCCTCTCTGGACATCAGTGCATTTGTCCTCAAATGAGGACCAAAAGATTTCAGATGTACAGATCAAAAATTATAGTGGATGCAAAAGCCCTTTGTATAATCCAGTTTGACGTCATACTATCTCACATAAACACACACGCACATGCGCACAATTACTCCTAGGAGACTGTCAAGTTTTTTTCCATCTTTCCCTTCTGATGCTCTGGTACATAGAGACTATGCCTTATAGTAGAATCCTCAATAGCGCAGGCTTTCTCTTCTACTTGCACTTATTTCCTTGTTCTTAGATATGCAACTTCCCAGGGGCGGCGCCATGACTTACTGGCCCTCTACTCCCCTCAATACCCCTGTACTCACACTGTCTCAGGGGCCAGTCCCCCATTCTGCCCTGCTCGTGGAAATCTACTCACAGCTTTGTCGAGGTCCCTGCCCCAGCGATACTCGTTGTTCTTGCTTTTGGGGAGGGTGTTCGTTGTTTTGCAGCTTTACATATACGTATATATACATATGTAAAATAGGAAGATATTTAAGATGTATATGATGACTTGATACACCTATTCGGGTGAAAGGATTTTCCCCATGAGTCAATTGAATTAACATATCCATCACCTAACATACTTACGGTTTGTCTTGTTTTATTTTGGTGAGAACACCTAAATTCTACGCTCTTAACAGATTTCAGTGCTACAATACAGCCTCATCCACTACAGCGTTAATCTTAGAAGTCATTTGCCATCTCCATGTTCCACTTTGCCCATCTTCTCCTTTTTGGGGATTTATTTCCTTTTGTGTCATATGCTAATAATCTACTTAATTGTGACTTTGCAATATATTCAGTGAGCAGTGACAATTGTTAGAAAAAAATGTGTGAAACACTGAAAAAATGGAAGGGAAAATAGTTATGGGTCTTGTCCTCATCCCTGCCTTGTGCATTACAAACTGATAAAGCAGATAAGACAAGCAATAAGCAACAGTAATTCAAGGTTAAAATTTATTTTTTTTTAAGATTTTATTTATTTATTTGACAGAGAGATAGAGAGAGAGCACAGATAGAGCGGCAGGCAGAGGGAGAGGGAGAAGCAGGCTCTCCACTGAGCAATGAGCCCGATGCGGGGCTCGATCCCAGGGCCCTGGGATCATGACCTGAGCTGAAGGCAGACGCTTAACCAACTGAGCCACTCAGGCACCCCCAAGGTTAAAATTTAAAATAGTGTCAATTTTATTGGCACGTAATTATTGTTAGATGCCAAAGAGAGAGACTGCTTCTCATAGAAAAGATTTGGGAGGCAGTACAGGGGTTCTAATTCTTCTCCTATATTTCCCACTGTGGCTACTCTCACTATTCTCACTACATCCTCTACTTTCACCTACCTTTCTTGGCTTCCCAGGAAGTACCCTCCTTCCACAGAGAGCTCATCATGCCCACCTCTTCCATTGCCCATATGAGGGGATGACTCGCCAGGGCATGCCGCATTGCTAGAACTGCATCCTAAACTGTTCTTAGATATTTCTATACCGTTTCCTAGACTTCCAACCAACCAGGTTGGTTGCCGCACAGACTCTTCTGTTTAAGCGTGTTCCAAACCCAAATCATTTTACAGTCCCCTGACTCATGTTACTTCCTTATCTATTTTGATTAACTCTACCAGAAATAGGGATGTTGCATTAGCCTTCTCCTATTTAACCCCAATTATAACCAGTCAGTAGGTCCTATTAACTTTTTTCTATTTAATATAATTCTTCCCTGTCTCGTATCCACCCCTGTTACAATGGTTCTATCTCAGAATGCTCATTCTTTCTCTGGATCTTTGGGATACCCCATAGCTCTTCTCCTTGCCTCAGTTCTCACCGTTCTAAAGTCCAATTCCCATACTGATGGGAGACTGCTATTGCCAAACTGCAAATCTAATCATATAATCCCAATGTTTAATATTTTCAGTGGCTCCCAGTGCATTCAGAATCGAGCTCATCAGCAAAGCACATAGTTTCCACTGTTTCAGCTACTGTTGGTTCCCGGAAAGCATATGGAAATTTCTAAAGCTCCAGTGTCTTCAAATGATGGGAGTATTTAAGTTCTCAGTGGGTTTACATGATTCCTTTCGTCTGAGCTCTCGTAACTCTTCCATTCACATAATGAACTCAAGGATTTTCTCCAATATGCAACACCAAAGTTCTCATAAAGCTTCACCCTGCCTCCAAGCAATGTTTTGTCACTCTAAATTCTCATTTACATATGTATGTTTGAAGTGAAGACATTAATACAAAATTCTCTAATATGTATTTGTTTCATCAATGAAGCTATTCTATGACAAGAAAACCTTATTCACTTTTGATTTTCTAGCACTGAGCATTATGCCTAGAACTTGGTGGGGGCTAAAAGATTTGCTGGCTGTTACTGTGCAATGATGAAATGAATACCAGATATGGGAACTCCAGACCAAAAAAAGCATGACTGAAGACACAAATAGATTGTTTCAGGTAGGAGAAGGGAAACTGTCTCTTCGGATCTTTGAGAGACAACAATCATATCATGTTTATTTTGATCAGCGATGGCATAGTCACAGATTTAAAAACAGTAAATGTTATTTTATTTTCTTATATTTAAAAATACCAACATATTATTCTACTAAATGAGTGAAGTTGAAATTTGGAACAATTCCCAAGAAGATGTTATTCATTGCCTTTTATCATCAACTAAACAATTAAGTAACTCAACATTGTGTTAATTTCAGAGCCTGGTAATGTAGAACCTTATACTTATTTTGAACCAAATTAAATTATTCCATGAATATATTTATTAGAAGTGCCCCCATGTTTAAAGGGAGTTGAATAAAAAACAAAACAAACAAACAAAAACTTAAAGTAGGTGGGATTTCATGAAAGCCTGGCTAGTGTCTCTCAATTTATAGCTTTGTATGTAAAGAGGACTCTAACTAATATTGAAGCTAACAAAATGCTCTAGGCCAACAGGTTAAGGTTCTGCAGTTAATCTACTCTGCTAATTAAGCTTCTTCTTCTAAACTGAGCAATTTAATAAGACTGCAAGCACTACTGAATTATCTGCCCTTGCTACTGCAACATCTCACCAACAACCCCTGATTCCAAACCCTAAGGTGAAATATTACCTTCCTGAACCTCTTGGATATGGCCATAACTAAAAGGCGGAAAATGGACAATGCAGAGCTTCTCAGTTCATCTCTCCTGATGTACGTGTGGTAGCCGATGCAAACTTACAAAATATGAAAATTTTTATCATGATTTTGCACTTATACGAACACCGCCTCCTAGGACAGCATTGTAAGCAGTATTTCACCTCAGAACTAGGGACTAGGGAGGTGTGACACGCAGAGGACAGAAGGAAGCTTAACTGTGATCACCTGTCTAAATTCATGATGAATACAAATTCACATGATGGGCCTCAATAAAGGTTTGTGAAATAACTAAATAAAATTTGTGGGCAAATTAATCAATCATGGGATACTGATTTGAAATTATATGAATAATAATAACTACCATTACTGTACAAAGAGCTGTGCCAGGGAATTTATGTAAGTTATTGAATCCATGCTATGAAATGAGGTTTAGGAAATATTACTTTAGTTTTACATTATTTTAGTATTTGTATTTTCTGCATATATTTACCTTATAGTTAGGATCTGAACTCAGGACTGAAAGGTATCTTTCCATTTTAGCCTCTATCTAGACCCATGGAATTATTAAAGTAATGCTGCTTATTTATTTCTACCTTTATGTTAAGTGAATGCCTTTAAGGCTTATTATTTTGTCTAATGTTCAACAAAACTAAAAAAAAGTTATTGTTGGAGTATGATATAAAAGAGTAAATTGAGCCTCAGAGACATTCAATGTCTTAGACTCACAAAAAGACAGGGATCATTGGGACTTGGCTTCAGGTCTCCTACGTCCATGTTTGCTGCTGATTGCACAGCCCAAAAGGTTGAAGATCAGGGAACTCAGCTGCAGGTGATAGGGAGATATGTAAAATGTAAAGACAACAATGCTAAGCAAGAAGACACAAATGTAGGGCCAGATATTGCACACAGGAATGCTGTTGGTTGTCTTTTGTCATAATTACTTCTTTAAAAAGAGAGATAATCAAAGACCCACCTGTAAATAAACTTGGATTTCTACATCAAATTAGAGCAATTTAAAAATAACATCAGGGGGCGCCTGGGTGGCTCAGTTGGTTGGGCGACTGCCTTCGGCTCAGGTCATGATCTCAGGGTCCTGGGATCGAGTCCTGCATCGGGTTCCCTGCTCAGTGCAGAGCCTGCTTCTCCCTCTCCCTCTGCCACTCCCTCTGCTTGTGCTCTTCTGTCTATCTCTCTGTCAAATAAATAAATAAAATCTTTAAAAAAAAATAAATAAAAATAAAAATAACATCAGAAAAGAACTTTACAGATCTGAAATATCTGCCTCCTTTCTCGCGAGGCAACCATCAGCTTCAGCTGCACAACCCTGCCCACTTCAGAATGACATGCGACCTTCAGTGTTTTAGAATCTCCACCTAGACATAACAACTATTTGTATTAGCGACCTGGCCCTTACACAAATTCAATTTGGTGACACCAATCTAAATTCTGCTGAGCCATATCATGGGAACAATGCCTTCTGGGATAATGAAAAACTGATCTAATGCATGCACTGAAAAACAACTCTAGTGATTCACCCTTAAACATATGTGCGGACTTGGCTCTGCACAGTGTGTGATTTGAATTTCTCCATTATTGATGACTTAATTTGTTTGAACAGTGAATAGATAAGCTCCTTTATTCTTATGTCTGCTTATAATGTCCCAACTGCCTTGTCCACCCCTCATTTTGCTCAAGAACTTGGACATTCTTTTCTCCATTTCCCAGGACTGATTATCACTATTTTGTGACACTTTTGATCTTCGCGTCCCATGAGGCAAAGCCTATGACAAAGACTTTTGGGCAGGTAGTTTATATGGGAAGTCCCAGAGAGCAGTAGTCCACTGACTAATGTAAAAAAAAAAAACAACAACAATTTAAGAATGTGTTAATGAGATGGTCACTGCTATTATCTGAGAAACTTGGTTTGAGCAACAACTTCTGAGTAACATATGGAATTTTTCCAAATGGTCTGTCCAGGAAATGACAGGGAGAGGCACTTACTGTCCCTGAGACCAACTACAAGGATTGCTTCTGGACCCATTCACTTCTCCATATGTTTTGGCTATGGATGCTTGAATGCCGAGCCTACGGCACTGATGTCCGATGCTGTGATGGCAGAGGAAACCCAGGAACTAAGCAAGAGATTTGAAGCATGGGCCGGAAGCTGAACAGGGCCCATGCAATGTGGTTCAAAGTCTGTACAGAACCATTTGCTGTGGCCCCAGATGGAACAACCGTGAGGCTGTGGGGTGATGCACAGGAGGTAACTCATAGAGTCCACCCTCGCTCTGCTCATGTGTGCCCTACTTTTAGTCTACTATTTCACTGAGTCGTCCAGGTGGTGACAGCAGCAAATCTGTACAAATGACTTAATACAGGCAGGTTAATGAAACAAGCTACCATCTCCACTGATGAAGGCTATAATTAAAATTCATTATCTTGCTGCTATAACCCACTTTATATTTCCTTCACCTTTCAGCTTCTCTAGGTTATGTGCCTGATGGCTGAGCCATTCCTGATGGATTTAATATCTTGGTTGCCTTGCTCTTGCTGGTCATAATTGCAGCAATTGCTCATTCACCATATGTCAACAAAGAACCCCTCTTGACTGCAGACAGATCCGTCTGTGGCAATACGGTGTAGCTCACTCCTGCAATTGTTTTCAATTACCCACTTCAATGTAACCTTTATCAGTTGTTTCACAGGCCCAAGGAACCCCAAACGACCTGATACTAGTGTGTAGCCCCAAATGTAGTGGAACCCTTGTGTCCTCTCATGGAAATTCACCCACCAGAACAAAGATTTCTAAACCAACAGAGCCTAAGGTTATGGCAAAGAATAGTAGACTTCAAATGGTCACTGAAAAGTGCAGAGGGGGCAGATTCATGCTATTCTGGCCCTTTGGGACCCCATCCATCCATTCCACCTGTGAGAGAAACAGTGCTCTATGCCAGCAATTGGCTTGCTGTATGTACTCCATCTTGCAGGACAGATCCCACTTCTGCAAGAGGTAATTCCTAGGCTGATGTTTAGGTAAGGTTTTCAAAATTCATTCCACCATTATTAATTGGAAGTTAGATTTTATTTT
>NW_028011510.1:0-829 GCF_054177405.1 Leptonychotes weddellii
TTCTGCTGGGGTGACCAACTGTCCCGGTTTGCCTGGGGCTATCCTGGTTCGTGACAGAGGATCCACCAATCAG
Organism: Leptonychotes weddellii; assembly: GCF_054177405.1. Taxonomy (NCBI): domain Eukaryota; kingdom Metazoa; phylum Chordata; class Mammalia; order Carnivora; family Phocidae; genus Leptonychotes; species Leptonychotes weddellii. The sequence goes on from NW_028011510.1 coordinate 74, forward strand.
ATGTTCCGTATCCTGTGCAAACCGGAACAGTTGGTCACCCCCGCTGCTACTCCAACCACCTTTACCAGCTTCTGAGGCCCATATGCTTAAAAAAAAAAAACAAACTCAGCTTGAAAAAAAAAAAAAGTAAACATCTCAGCCCTCAAGCTAAAGTCTAAGAGGCCTCGGACCATCTTGAGTCATCCATGGCCAGGTTCCAGCTCCCCTGCCCATCCTCTTCCTTCTCCACTTCTCCTTCCCCTCTTGGAAGCTCCAGGCATGTAGGGGTCTGCAACCAGGCCATGGGCGTGCAGAGGAGAGGAGGCTCAGCCCCAGGCAAGCTGCCATCGATGGCATAAGAGTTCATATCCAAACCTTTCAGGTCCTCTCGCTGCCGCTTCGCAGAGTTCTCTTTATCTGGGATGCTCTTGGGCGCCTGGGTGGCTCAGTCGGTTAAGCATCTGCCTTTGGCTCAGGTCATGATCCCAGGGTCCTGGGATCGAGCCCCACATCAGGCTCCCTGCTCAGCGGGGAGTCTGCTTTTCCCTCTCCCTCCGCTTCTCCCCCGCTTGTGCTCTCTCTTGCTCGCTCTCTCTCTCTCAAATAAATAAATATTTTTTTTTAAAAGGGGCACCTGGGTGGCTCAGTTGATTAAGCGACTGCCTTCGGCTCAGGTCATGATCCTGGAGTCCCGGGATCGAGCCCCGCATCAGGCTCCCTGCTGAGCCTCTCATGTTCTCTCTATCTCATTCTCTCTCTCAAATAAATAATAAAGGG
>NW_028011511.1:0-829 GCF_054177405.1 Leptonychotes weddellii
ACGGCATCACAGGTACAAGCATATGTCCAAATCCTCACGGTGGACACGTTAAATGTGTGCATTTTGGGGTATCATTTATACCTCCATACAATGAAAAAACACAAAAATAAACTAAAACTTTCTTTCAATAGCAGTGAGACTACGATTTATCCCGTGATAGTATTGAATACATTGATTTTTTATTTAAAAATAAAATTCTAAAGTGAGAACACAGAATTTTTTAATGGAGAAGAACTAGTTATATCCGCGGACAGCTTTTTTATTTGTGGGCAGCAGAAAGACCGGTGAGACAAGAGAATTTTCACTGCTGAAAGCATCATAGAATTAGCTGTCGCACTTGACATTAATGTTAATTGTGGACAAACTGAATCTTCCGACAGATTTTCTGCAGCCAATAATTTAGTAAAAGTGCTCTGCTTTGGAACACCGAGAATGTCAGCTAAAGGTCAGCTTCTAGGGCATTGAAATGACCCCTTCACGTAACAAGATGTTAAAATTGGATTCTTTCTGCCTTACTCTAAAGCTGAAGAAAGCAAACAATAGGTACTAAGTACCCCTACATTACAAAATGCAGGGCAAGATCGCCTCTGCAGAACTTGCAAAGTGAATGGTAAGAATTCAGTGCTGCCATGATTCCTTATCAACTCTCTTAAGGTATAAAAAGATGGAAGTTAGAGGGACTGCAGAGCAATATTACTGCAGCAAGTTCTGGAGGGCTAGAATTTTTTTCTCTTCCCCTCCTGGAGGGCGGTGTGGGGGAGGGCAAGTAACAGAAACATCTAGTGAACAGCTAAGAGCATTTGACCTTGATTGCCTGGCATATGTGGGG
>NW_028011512.1:0-829 GCF_054177405.1 Leptonychotes weddellii
AATAAAAATAAAAATAAAAAAGTACCATCATTTGAGACAAGAGACAAGCACTTGATCAACATATTTTAACTTTGATTAAGCTATACATGTGATGGACTTGACCAAAAGTTGCTTAATATCATTTAGACATAATCAATGAAATGAGTTAAAGGTTAACTTATGTTAAATACTGTTTAAAATTGTTCAGTACTAATGGTGGAATTGTAGGCAAAAAGAAAAGTAACAAAAGTCCCTTCAGTGTCAGACAACCTGTAAATATCTATGGATACTTCTACTACATATTTCAACAAACAATTGGATATTAATTTCTAATTCTTGTTTCAGCAATTGTAGGATAAATATTCACCTTTACATGTTGGAAAATTAGGGGACCATCCAAAGTGATAACACTGAACCGAATCTGGTCCAACTCTTGTGAATCTTCGTCTGCAGGAGAATTTCAACATATCTCCAACTCTCTATTTGTCTTTTCTGGGCTCAACAATTAAGTATTTTTCTATTAGAGGAATCTCTCATTCTCTTTCTATAAAAAAAGGTAAAAGAACTTAATAAGAATATATAATTAATCATTGCCAAAGTAAATTTTACATGTGTCACATAATAATGGGGAGCAAGGTGTTACATATACAGAGGAGCTTCTGATAAATTCTCTTCTTTGAAAACTTACCTATTAGATTTTATATGCCCTCTAAATCCATACAGGACTCAGAAATATTAAGGTGTTGAACAGCAATAGATGTGTCCTAAAAATTTATTTGTAAAGTCAGTTTGCCTATACTGGATCTGATTTTTATCACTGACATTTATAAAATTTAATGTTATATCGTTT
>NW_028011513.1:0-829 GCF_054177405.1 Leptonychotes weddellii
CACCAGCAATGCCTGAGAGTTCCAATTGCTCTACCCTTGCCAGCAACTGCTATTCTCAGTTTGTTCTTATTTTACCCATTTTAATAGATGTGCCATGGTATCTCGTGTGCATTTCCCTAATGACTAATGATGTTGAGCATCTTTTCATATGTTTATTTGCCATCCATGTATCTTTTTCTGGTGATGTGAATGTTCTTTCGCTCATTTTTTAATTGGGTTGTTTGTTTTCTTAGTTTTCAGTCTTGAGAGTTATTTTCAGATACAAGTCCTTTGTCAGATATTTGATTTGCAAATGTTTCTCCCAGTCTCGTTTTTTCATTTTCCAACAATTTCTCTTGCGGAGCCGAAATTTGGAATGTTGATTAAGTCCCATTTATCATCTTTTTCACTTACAGACTGTGCTTTTCATGTCATATCTCAGAGCTCTGTGCCAAAACCAGCATCATAAACATTTCCTCCTATACTTGCTTCTGGAAGTTTCATTGTATTACATTTTACATTTAGGCCTATAATTCATTTTGATAATTTTGGTATTAAGTATGAAGTATAGGTCAAGATTCATTGTTTTACATATGGCTGTCAAATTTTTCAAGCATCAGTTTCAGAAAAAGGCAATTCTCCATTGAATTGACTTTATACTTTTGTCAAAAAGCAAATCAATTCGGGGATGTGGAGAGAGGCGAACCCTCCTACACTGTTGGTGGGAATGCAAGCTGGTGCAGCCACTCTGGAAAACAGTATGGAGATTCCTCAGAAAGTTGAAAATAGTTACCCTACGTCCCAGCAATTGCACTACTGGGTATTTACCCCAAAGATATAAATGTAGGGA
>NW_028011514.1:0-829 GCF_054177405.1 Leptonychotes weddellii
TAATGAGGAGTCCAGCTCCACAGGTTTCCCAGCCCAGCATCCCCCTCAATCCCCACAGAGGAGGAGCTGGTCATGTCCTTGGTCTTAGTGGATACAGGGGAGCACCTGATACTTCCTCAGGTCAGTGAGCCGATTTTTTCTAGTTCCTCTTGTCAATGCCTCCTGGATCCATCCCTGGGCACTTCCTCCAGGACACCTTGATTTCCTCTTCTGCATACTGAACATATGAATGCTTAGCTTGCAGGATTGTTAGGACAATTGTGACCTGAAAGCACATCTGTAAACTCTGTGGCACTCCTCTGTTCAAGTCTCACTTTCTCCCCTTGACAGTGGACTGACCTCCATGACCTGCTTCTAGTGAAATGACATGGATGTGGCAGAAGTGGTGTTGACTTCCCAGGCGAGGTCATAAAAAGTAAAGCACCTTCCACCTGACTCTCTCTGCTTTCCCATCACTTGCTTGTGGAACCCAGACACCATGAATGCTGTGGGGAAGCCAAGGCACATGAAGAGACCACGTGTGGGCGTCCCCTCCGTCAGCCTCAGCTGAGGTCTGATGACAGCCAACATTGACCTCCAGAGGTGTGAGTGAGGAGCTTCTAAGATGACTCCATCTGACTTTATCACTCGCTGTGGACAAAACCCTGAGTAAGAGCTACCCAGTTGATCCCCATCAAACCCCAGATTCACAAGAAAGGCAAATAACTGTAATAGTTTCAGGCCACTGTTTCAGGGTGGTTTGTAGATATGGGAACAATGTTAAATGAAGCAGCCTTATACCTGATGTCTCACACAATGCCTGGCACATAGTCAGTTTGCCATAAAGCAT
>NW_028011515.1:0-829 GCF_054177405.1 Leptonychotes weddellii
TTATAAATTAATGTACTCATGTTTTCTTCTTCTGTGCTGTCCAATACAATAGCTATTAGCCATATGTGGCTATTTAAATTTAAAATACTTGCCAGTAAATAACATGTAAAATTGTGTTTTCATCTACACCTGTCTCGTTACCAGAGCTCAACAGTCACACGTGGTCAGTGGCTGCTATATGGGACGTTGGTGATAAAAAGTGTTTTCATCACCACAGAGAATTTCATTGGACAGCCTTATTCTAAATTATTTGTGATTTTCTCCTTTTAACTCTCTCCATCTTGAAATAATTTGGCTGTAAAGAATGAGGTAGGGATCCTACACACCTCTCTTCTAAGTAGCTAGCCCAGCGCTGCTCGCTAATAGTCCTCTCCCACGCTGATTGAAAGGTCCTGTTCAGCATAAACGAAATTCTCGTCTATCTTTAGGCCCAGGACTGGGCTCTATTCTGATCTACTGGTCAGCGTTTGCATTTCTTCTTTGCATATGTAAATATTGTTAGTTCAATGTGTGCTCTTAGATTTGGTAGAGATACTCTTTTCCTTGTTCTTCATTTTCACAAATGTTCCTGTTTTCTTTGCTAGAAAATTTCGATACCAGTTCTTTCAAGTTTCTTCCCCAAAAAGTCTGTTGATATTTTCTAAGAGTTTTATAGTCTTACCTCTTAATGTGTAGGTCTTCCATCCACTTTGAGTTAATTTGTCATGTGGTATAAGGTAAGTTTTTAGTCTATTTTTAAAATTGGGTTATTCATCTTTTTATCATAAAATTGTAAATTCATTTTTTTATTATGTTATGTTAATCACCATACATTACATCATTAGTTTTT
>NW_028011516.1:0-829 GCF_054177405.1 Leptonychotes weddellii
GGGGGCAGAGCCAGGTAGGTGATGTTTGCACCAGATATTGAGCTTCTCACGGGCAGGGGGAGCCCAGCTCCCACCTCATTCCCCAGAGCCCTGCCAGGAGGTAAACAAAGTGCTAAAATCTCATCTCTCCAGAACAGTAAGAAATCTAGAGAATCCCATCCCAGAGGGCTGCTACGAGCTGATGTTCTAATGCAGGGTCAGCATGCTTTCTCTAGAATGGCCGGGTAGTAAATATTTTCTGCTTTGTGGTCCCAGAGGGTCTCTGCGGCCAATCCTCCACTCTGCCATCGTGGCTAAAGCAGGTGCAACCACTGTGTGACAAATGTGGACTGCATGTGCAGAAAGCTCTACCAGCGAAGCAGACAGCACCGACTCTGGCCTGAGAGCGTGCTTGCCGGGCCTGCGCTAACGCATATGAATACGAGTACCGACCGGAACCAGAGCGGAGATCCACGGGCTGCTTTTGCATCTAGGATGTGTGTGTATAGGAGAGAAGAGTTTCATAAGTATCTCCCAGCAGCATCTGAAACGTCTCAAAAACAGAGGCATTCGTTTGGTGAGTCAAGTGGAAGTAAGGGCGGGAAAACCACAATGCAAATCTTTCTATTTATGTTTTATTCATGTGTATTTACATATTTGTATTCCAACGGGCCCACTGAAATTACCTTCAGGAAGGTTTTGAGGGAAATTCATAATGCAGTGGGTTCATTGGGATCCCAGTCAGGGTTATGGGAATGAGCATTTTGTAACTAAATGTTTTATGTTGAAATAATCATAGAGTGATATACAATTAAAGCAATAATCCAGAGATCCCATGTGACACTTCCCC
>NW_028011517.1:0-829 GCF_054177405.1 Leptonychotes weddellii
GTAAGTCAGTCTTTGGAAGATTAATATATAACTCTGCGTGATCGTGGAATCTTGAACACTGACTCTAATTCTATCCTGCTCTGTTCTGCCCTACCTTCCCCTGCCCTATGCCAAAGCAATCAATTCTTTTTTTTTTTTTTTTTTTAAGATTTTATTTATTTGCGAGAGAGAGAATGAGAGACAGAGAGCATGAGAGGGAGGAGGGTCAGAGAGAGAAGCAGACTCCCTGCCGAGTAGGGAGCCCGATGCGGGACTCGATCCCGGGACTGCAGGATCATGACCTGAGCCGAAGGCAGTCGCTTAACCAACTGAGCCACCCAGGCGCCCCAAAGCAATCAATTCTTACTGATCTCAAATCATACGGTCTTACAGGCTAAGCTTAATGTTGGAGATGAAGTAGAGTTACTTGGTCTCCCTTACTTTGCATACAAATGATTTACTAGTTTTAAAACTTAAATATTCTTTTTTGTTGTTCTTTTTGATAATACATGAGTATTATAGGAACTTGGAAAATACAGAATATTATAAAGAAGTTTAATAATCACTCAGACTTTCATTATCCAAAGATAATTGTTAACACTCATTAACACTCATTATTCCTTTCGGACATTTTCCTTACATAGAATTGCATTTAGGGCGCCTGGGTGGCTCAGTTGGTTAAGCGACTGCCTTCGGCTCAGGTCATGATCCTGGAGTCCCGGGATCGAGTCCCGCATCGGGCTCCCTGCTCGGCAGGGAGTCTGCTTCTCCCTCTGACCCTCCTCCCTCTCATGCTCTCTGTCTCTCATTCTCTCTGTCTCAAATAAATAAATAAAATCTTTAAAAAAAA
>NW_028011518.1:0-828 GCF_054177405.1 Leptonychotes weddellii
ACCAGGAAGAAATAGAAAACCTGAACAGACCTATAACCACTAAGGAAATTGAAGCAGTCATCAAAAATCTCCCAACAAACAAAAGCCCAGGGCCAGATGGCTTCCCAGGGGAATTCTACCAAACATTTCAAGAAGAATTAATACCTATTCTTCTGAAACTGTTCCAAAAAATAGAAATGGAAGGAAAACTTCCAAACTCATTTTATGAGGCCACCATTACCTTGATCCCCAAACCAGACAAAGACCCCATCAAAAAGGAGAATTACAGACCAATATCCCTGATGAACATGGATGCAAAAATTCTCACCAAAATACTAGCCAATAGGACCCAACAGTACATTAAAAGGATTATTCACCACAACTAAGCGGGATTTATCCCTGGGCTGCAAGGTTAGTTCAACATCTGCAAATCAATCAACGTGACACAATACATTAGCAAAAGAAAGAACAAGAATCATGTGATCCTCTCAATAGATGCAGAAAAAGCATTTGACAAAGTACAGCACCTTTTATTGATCAAAACTCTTCAGAGTATAGGGATAGAGGGTACATACCTCAATATCATAAAAGCCATCTACAAAAAACCTACAACGAATGTCATCCTCAATGGGGAAAAACAGAGCTTTCCCCCTAAGGTCAGGAACGCGGCAGGGATGTCCACTATCACCACTGCTATTCAACATAGTATTAGAAGTCCTAGCCACAGCAATCAGACAACAAAAAGAAATAAAAGCCATCCAAATCGGCAAAGAAGAAGTCAAACACACTCTTTGCAGATGATATGATACTTTATGTGGAAAACCCAAAAGACTCCACCCCAAAACTGCT
>NW_028011519.1:0-828 GCF_054177405.1 Leptonychotes weddellii
ATGGAACCAGAAAACACCCTGAATAGCCAGAGGAATGTTGAAAAAGAAAAGCAAAGCCGGTGGCATCACAATTCTAGACTTCAAGCTCTATTACAGATGGTACTGGCACAAAAACTGACACATAGATCAATGGAACAGAATAGAAAGCCCAGAAATGGATCCTCACTGCATGGTCAACTAATCTTCAACAAAGCAGGAAAGAATGTCCAATGGAAAAAAAGACAGTCTCTTCAACAAATGGTGTTTGGAAAATTGGACAGCCACATGCAGAAGAATGAAACTGGACCATTTCCTTACACCACACACAAAAATAGACTCAAAATGGATGCAAGACCTAAATGTGAGACAGGAATCCATCAAAATCCTTGAGGAGAACACAGGCAGCAAACTCTTCGACCTCAGCTGCTGCAACTTCTTCCTACACACATTGCCAAAGGCAAGGGAAGCAAAGGCAAAAATTAACTCTTGGGACTTCGTCTAGATAAAAAGCTTTTGCATAGCAAACAAAACACTCAACAAAACCAAAAGACCACTGACAGAATGGGAGAAGATATTTGCAAATGACATATCAGATAAAGGGCTAGTATCCAAAATCTATAAAGAACTTATCAAACTCAACACCCAAAGAACAAAGAATCCAATCAAGAAATGGGCAGAAGACATGAACAGACATTTCTGCAATGTAGACATCCAAATGGTCAACAGACACATGAAAAAATGTTCAACATCACTGGGCATCAGGGAAATACAAATCAAAATCACAATGAGATACCACCTCACACCAGTCAGAATGGCTAAAATGAACAAGTCAGGAATTGACTGATGCTG
>NW_028011520.1:0-11722 GCF_054177405.1 Leptonychotes weddellii
CTTAAACAATTCATGGAAACAAATGAGAATGAAAACACATCGGTCCAAAACCTATGGGATACTGCAAAGGCGGTCCTAAGGGGGAAATACATAGCTATCCAAGTCTCACTCAAAGAACGGGGCTAAAAAACCGAAATTAGGCAATCTGTTATCAACAGACAAATGTGTTGTAAACTCAAGCATGCAAAAGGACTAAATGAAATATTCCAGTTATTATGCTGTATCTCAAAGGATATTAAAAAAATGTTGGTTTCAAGAATGCAAATTTGGCTTATCATTCAAAAATCAATCAATTTAACACTGTATTAAAGAATGAAGAAAAGTTATATAATCCTCTTGATAAGAAAAAGTACTGAACAAAATTCAATTTATGGAACAAATTTTAAGGACATTAGAGCTAAAAAGTTTTCTTCTCCTGATAAAGGGTACATATACATCCTATAGTGAACATCATGTTTAATGAAATATCAGAAGTTCCCCACCCCTACCTAAATTCAGGAATACAGCATGGATGCCCAATGTCACCACTTCTGTTAACCTGCTCCCGGAGGTCCCACCAGTACAAGAAAGCTTAAAAAAATAAGTTATAAAACAACAGGAAAAAAAAATAAAACTGGCATCTGTAGCCAACTTACTTTGGATGTACAAAGTTTAAAATATCTACAGAAAAAGCAAATTAGAATAAATAAGGGAATAGAGCAATATTACTAGAAACAAGTTTAATGAAAATTTTATTGCTCTCTAACAGCAATAATCGATTGGAAATTATGTTTAATCCAGGTCGTCTATAAATTGTCAGTCAAATCCCAGTAAATTATTCTTTGTAAAACGGAGCACTGATTCTAAGTCTCCTGTGGAAATGCAAAGTACAGGAAGGGAAAGGCAGCTGAGAAAGAATTCATGGGAGAACCCCCAAACCACAATATGGTTATGAGCCACAGGGCCTGTGCGGCCCCAATACAGGAGTGACCAACCCCGGGCAGCCCGGAAACGGCCCGGCACAATGCCACCAGGACAGCAGCTGATGTCACGGGCACTGGGGAGCTCACGTCCCTTCAGTGAACGCCGCTGAGTGAGGGAAGCAGGCACACGCCCAAAATAGGCCAGTTTGGCATGCAGCTGAAGATGAGGCACAACGGACACCAGCAAAGTGCCCTGGCCGCCCATCTGCCTAAAAGCTGGACACAAATCTGCAAAGGTGTCCCCGCCCCTTGACCAGGAAGGACGGGCATCAGTCACCGGGGACACTCCAGACCCGTATCAGTGGGAGATGAGACGGACCGGGGGACTCTCCCTCAACCATGACTCCATCTAGCCGGTTCTCCGTGCACCTGATCATCCTTCCCACCCTCTGCCACCCTACACACTCAGAGTCCTCTCCTGTGTCTGGTCAGTCCTGTACCAACGCACTGCTCCGAGTTCGGATGCGGTGTGAGCCGGGTTCCCACCACGCCTGCAAATGACCTCGTGTGCTCCCGTGTGTGTGCATGATGCACACACTATAAACTCCTGTCTGTCCTTCTCCTCCTAAGCTGTCTTTCGTCCACCTAATTTTCCAGGCCCTCAGCTGGAGAACCTACGATGGGTCGAGGAGAAACACTTCTTCCCTCCCCGACACGGAGCATTTGGATATCCACTTGGAAAGGGAATAAATCTAGAGCCAGACCTCACTCCATGTGCACACATGCACACAGAGCTTCAGGTATGTCATAGATCTAAGTGTAAAGCTAAAGTGTAAGTTTCTAGAACACAGCTAAGTTCTAGCTCTGTACGACAACATGAGTACACCAGGGCTGCATTACCTTTAGGAACCTCTGGCCGTCCAAGATACTGCCGTTAGAACAAAAATACAGCCCACAGAGTGGGGGAAGATATTTGCAAATCCTGTGCTTTAGAAGGTCCCATATCTAGACTACGTTAAGAAAAAGTCAGAGAACATACTATAAAAATGATAGGAGATCTGCAGGCAATTTCTTCAAAGAGGCTGTCCCAATGGCCAATAACAGCAGGAAAAAGAACTCAATGTGACTGATGGTCGGGGGACTTTTTCTTGAAGGCACAGTGTGGTGCTGCTAAATGTCATCGGAGTGGCTTGAAGGGCAAGGGTAGCCCTGGGCGCCGGTGGCGGAGCAGGCAGGAGCTCCACCCTCTGTGTGCGGGAGTACAGACAGACACCCGAACTCGAGGCCTGCTGGCAGGACGCTTCAGACCTGGCCGTGCAGAACCCACCACAGAATGCATCCACAGACTCCCTGGACATACGTAGAAGGCGGGCACAAAGTGCTAGTTCCAAGAGTTCCAAACTAGGGAAAAAGGCAGAGGAGGAGGAGAAGAAAAGGTGTCCGGTGACCTCGCAATGGGTGGCAAGTGGTGGTGTAGCCGCAAGACAACGAGGGTGTGAACGAGCTACATAGCACCTCGACACAGGAAGTTTGTGCGGCAAACACTGAGCGGAAGGAACAACCCCCCACAAGTATGTACTCGAGGTCCTGCAATGCTGGAAACTACAATAGTGTCTACTCTTGGGGGCAGTGACTGGGGGGTGCTGATAAAGTTCTAGCTCGTGAGACTGCTTGGGTGGCTCAGTCGGTGAAGCATCTGCCTTCGGCTCAGGTCATGATCTCAGGGTCCTGGGATCGAGCCCCGCATCGGGCTCCCTGCTCAGCGGGGAGTCTGCTACTCCCCTGCCCCTCACCCTGCTTGTGCTCTCTGTCAGATAAATAAATAAAATTTTTAAAATATATATATATATATATATATATGTGTGTGTGTGTGTGTTTTAAAGTTCTAGCCTGTGGTTCACATGGTGCTTACATGGCTCTGTTCACTTTGTCAAAACTCCTCTGTTTATAATCTGGATGTGTGAATTCTTCTGCAGGTGCCCTTTACTGGAACGTCTACTTGAGACTAGAGACAAATAAAAATGTAGGACAGAAAAAGCTGCATCTCTTCAAAACAGACTACCCGTGAGCTGTCACAAGGACTGCTTTCCTACCACGCTCTGCAGACTGCGGAGCTGGAACTCCCCGTCTCTCTCGGGCAGCGACGGAAATGCTGGGGTATCGCACGAGTGATGTGTCCAGGAGAGACACTGTGGAATTTCAAATCATGCTGTGACAACAAATGCCCTTCAGATGACGTCTGTATTTACAACAGAAAGGAAAGAAACACGAAAACAGTGGAAACTAAAACGATTAGGACCAAATATTTCTGTATCTGTTGTGGGCAGGAGGACAGCCTACAGGAAAGGGCCAGTCTTCTGTAACATCTGGAGCTGGCCACAGGGGCCAAGATGGAGAAGGCAAGAACCGCTTACTGGGATGGATCAAAGATACAATGCCAAGTCGAAGTAATACACAGACTGGGGAGAGACGCTTAGAAGCTGGGAAAAAAGCAGCTCATGAAGGCTCACTGTAATCTCTATCGATCTTTCCGGCCATAATAGCGTCTGCATTTCCGAACGGTGTTCTCTGAAACACAGTTCCACCAAACCTCACCGCAGAGCCTCTCTGGCCCCATAAACAGTAATTTTACCTCCTGATTTGTTTTTCTCTTTAATCATCCACTCGAATGCTCCGCTGCATTTTCTATCTGTTTTCGGAAAGTATAAGTTTATATTCATTAGCTTCATCAACGCCTTCCCAGCACACGGCCGCAGAAATGCGCCCCGCTGGAAATAATCTCCCCTCTTCTCTGTGTGCCTCGTCTCTACTCTTCCGTGACCTCCCTCGTTCTGAGCTTGATAGAATTGCTCCTGCTCTGGATGTCTGGGAGGAAGCATGAATGCTGGTGACGGTAATTACAGCGCCAAGAAGGGCTGGTAGTGGAACGTTGCCCCGATGCGCAGGACCCGGAAATTCTGCCTGATAACCTTGCCTTCCCACATCCATTGGAGAGTCACACGACGCACGTGTGGCCGGGACAGGAACACGCCCTCCAAAATGGACCACTTCGGCACAAGGACTATTTGGGGCCGAAGGGAAACAAGAAGCAGCAAATGTTCTCAAAGCTGCTCCCTCCCGTCCACCGGGAAGGATGGAAGTTAATCACGGGGGCACCCCAGCCCCCTACCAGCCGGACGAGGTGGCACCAGAGGAAACCACATGACCAGCTTTGCTCAGCCTGGCCCTTACCCACCGCCGCTGTGTGCACTTGCCTTCCCACAGTTGGCACCCGAGATGCTCAAGGTCCTTCTGCTTTCTCTTGTCACTTCCGTGCAAACTCACTGTGGTTTGTCCAGATGCGCTAAGAGCCAGATCTCCGCCCACCATCGGCAGCCTCATGCCCGCACGCCCCCGTGGGTGTGCGATGCACCTGTTGATAAACTCCTGTGTGTCTTGCTCCCCAGTCTGTCTTTTGTCAGTCTCTTTGTCCCCCCAGACAAAGGGCAGAAGACAGAAGGATGTTTTCCCGCCCTTCACAAGCCCTCGTCCCTGGGCTGGGAATGGAAACACAAAGCTGGATGGGTGCACGGCTCGGTCACGATGCTCCCAGGGCAGATGCAGAGACACCAGCCCCTCCCGGGGTGTGTGCAGAGGGGCTGCTCAGACCGCGCGCAAGAGGAGACCAGGCATCCCGCGTGCGGTGAGGCCGGCACCCAGGGCGCAGTGGGGCGAGGGGCCGGGAAGCGAGGAGCCACACCTGCAGCATGTGGACGCCAGGAGTTCCCGTTCCGCTGCAGGTGCCGTCGAGACTCAAAATACCACGGACATCTAATCTGGGGCATTTTCCTGAAAGCACCCGCACACTTACTTCTTTTTCCAAAATTCCTCAATCACAGACGCTATAGACTGTGTGTCCGTGTCCCCCATAAGTTCATATGTTAAACCCTAACCCAGGTGATGGTGTCAGGACGGGAGGCTTTGGGGTGACGAGGCCATGAGGGTGGAGCCCCCAGTGGGATTAGTGTCCTTCTGGAAGAGACGCCAGGGAGCCCCCAGTCCCTCCTCCATGTGAGGACCCAGCCAGGAGACATCATCTGTGACCCAGGAAGACGTCCTCACCAGACCCCGGATCCGCCAGGCCCTGACCCCAGACTCCAGCCTCCGGAGCCGTGAGAGACAAGTGTGTGTGCTTTAGGAGCCCCTGGTCCGCGCTGCTCTGTCTGGCGGCTGGACGAGTGTCCCTTCTACAGCTTCTGGGAGAGAAATCATGAAGCAAGAACAGGGCAACTTTTATGGGCTGCCTGACAGTACCTGGGAAGAGTTCTGGCGGGGAAGCAATAGGTTAAAAACGAGAACTCGGGGGTTTTGGTGAACACTGTCCTTACCGCCGGCCGTGGAGATGCCCCACTATGGGGGCCCCACTCTCACACCGAGTTCACAGCTCTTTATAGGGCCTTCCCATCTTTAGGGTACATTTGCTTAGGTTTTCATTTTATTCTTAGAGCGACGTTGTGCAGAGAACAGTGGCAGAGGACAGGAGAGGTTATTTCGCCACCCAGAAAGTGCTGAGAGCTCCTGTCTCGGAGGGCGAAGTGGTGGGAAGCCTCGCCCTGCACCCCGCACCTGGCCGCCGTCCCCACAGGCTCAGGAGACCGCCCTTCCATCCTGCGAATCTCCACTTGCCTGAGACAACCTCTGGGGGGAGGGAGGAACCATCTGGAGAGGAGCCTGGCCTGCATACCCCCAGTGGCCTCCCTGGCGGGCTCGTTTCTCAGACGAAAGCGTGGCCGTCCACACGTCCCAGCTCCCTGTCTCTGAATCCCCCTGCACCTGCTCCAGGCCTACAAGCTGCCCGGCCCCCGCTGGACAGACCCACACGACCCTGAGCCCCCAACTGTCTGGAGAAAGCAATTCCAGCGCCCGGCGGATGGGCCGGTACGCACTTGCCACGAACAGGACTGCACGGCGGCTCCAAGAAAAAGGTGCGTCCCCATCTCAGGTCTCAGCAGCACAAAGCCCACGCTGGATCGTCTTACAGAACCCCTACAGAACCGCGCTGCCCAAATTAAGGCAGAGACCCTCCACCTAAGTGAGCAGAGAGCCCAGACTCACGTACCTGGTCTAGCCGGCTTCTGTGCACTCTCGAGGGCAAGGACTGCTGAGTAAAATCTAATAAGATTTTAAATTATAAGGCTTACACAGCTCAGAACCCACGACTTATTTATTGTACTTTTTTCATAAAAGAAAGAAAAATTTGTACAACCTTTCAACTTACTGGTGAACCACCTTATAATTCTTAATTTTATTATCCAGTTAATATAAAAATCTCCATAGCAACCCCCTAAACTTCAGAGATCGTTGGATCCTTAAATCAAAAAAAGTAAAGCTATTACTCCAAGTTTTTGAAAAGCTTCCTTGGGGAAGATTATTGTCTAAATTGTGAGACCACGACAAACGAATTATATGCATAGGCAGAAAATGGAAATGCGCTCATCCCCTAGGCAATGGCAAATTACCTGGAGATATATTTTTTGAATCTTTTTTTAAAAATAAAATAAGCTAATCACTTATAAATTCTTCTATATAAAATTTTTATAGGATGTTTACTAATTATAAGGTTAATATCAGTTCATTTTGAAAACTTTGGGGAATAGTTTTGAAAGTACAAAGAAACAATTTAAAATGCAAACACAAGTATCAGTCTTTTGTATTATTATGCATATTCAGCCTTGAATCTTGTATTTTTCAGTTAGCTTTATACCCTAAGTGTTTTGCTCATACTATTAAAAATTATTCAAAAATACGATCTTAGTTGTCAAGCTGTGGCACATAATTCATCTTATCACTGCTCTATTTTAAAATTTTAAGGTTGTTTCCAAATTTTTGCTAATATTGATAAATATGTGCCCATGCCTTTAATTATATCCACAGAAAAAATATTCTGGTGTTGGTATATCTCTTACAAAGTTTACAGCTAACTGGATCCCCACTACTCCTGTGAGACCCCATCAGACCTTATCACCAATAATTTGTATGAACTTTAGCTTTTTCTGTTAACATTTCTGTTTCCTTTAAAAGCCAGCACGCCTTGTATCTGCGAGTGCTGATCCACGTGCCCCGGTGGCAAGCTTTATAAATTATAAGAGAAATCAGATATGATTGGATTCCTTCTGCCGAAATTCAGCTGTGGGATTTTAGATGATTTAATTAAGAAACATTCCATTTTCAGGTCCCAGTTAAAACGGGCATGCCTGTCCCTAGTCCCAGCTAAGGGCACCTGCCTTGTCCCTCCTACGTCTCGTCCAGCAGCTATCCCACCACGTCCAGATTCAAGCTCCCCAGAGCGCCCCATGGTGACCACCTCTCTCAAGGCAGCCTTGCATCCCCACCACCTGCATCCTCAGGCCCCAGCAAGATCCTCCACGGGTCAGGAAAGAGGGTCAGATGCAATTGAGGAACATTTCTGCCATGCCTATCCATGAAACAATCGAGAATTTATAAAGAAGAAGGACGACTTCTGATTCCTGATGAAGCACTGTGTCAGAGACCAAGCGAGTCTGGGGTAGGGAACTGGACACCCAGGGAACCCTGAGAAAGACTCTGGAGGCCAGTGCCCAGCCCTGGACGGGGACAGAGGGAAAGGGGAAGGCAGAGCTGGAACCCCCAGGTGGGAGAGCGCGGTGGGATCTGTGGGGCGGCCCTGCCGGGGCCTCCAGGATCTGTTGCCCACAGCAGGTGCGGGGGCAGGAGGGAAAGCCTGGAGGCCGGGCGGGCTGTGGGTCTGAGGTAGACCGATGAAGCCTCATTGCCATCTGCTCATTTGAGAGCAAAGATTGCAACCTGAAATGTTAAAAGTTCATTAGAAGAAAACTTAGAAGAAAACAGTGTAATTGACAACGGGCTAAGGTCATCAGTAAGTTGGAAAAGAACTAATATATAAATAAAATAAAGAGACAAAGCACCACTGAGGACCTAAAATGTGGCTTTACAAGCAGGTTGCTCCCCAGACCATGAACCATGGGCCAGGGGCAGCGACACCCCACCCGCCTCCTGAGCTTGGGGTAGACCCAGGCTGGGGCGGGGGATGAAGCCGCTAGCTTGCGGGGTACTTGGCACCTGCGAGGTGGAACAGTGGGCAAGGCTTCTGTGCCACTCACACGGGGAGGGGGGCTCAGAGTGGTGCACCCCCAGCCCTGCAGACCCTCCTCCCTTCCTGCCCAGCCTGCACATCCACTCCTCAGGGCCCGGACTCTCCTGGGAGCCCTGGGGCGAGCCCACCCTAAGCCACAGTGAGAAGTGGGGACCTGCAGGGAGACAGGCATGATGGATGGCGGGAGGAGTGCGGGGGCTGCAGAGCTCCCAGCGCCAGTCAGCTCTGCACCCTGGCCCAAAGGACACCCGGAATCCCCGAGCAGACACAGGGTATCACCCCGGATCTCTCCCAGGTGACAGGTGACCTGCAGGGGTCCCCAGAAAGTCCCATGGGAGCTACAATTGCTGAAGTTATGTATGACCCAGGTGGGAGATGCCCCTAGGAAGGACACACAGGACATTGAATCCTAAACCCACTTTCATGAACATTCATGACATCTAAGGGACTGGAAACTCCCTTCTAATGTCTGACACAAGACGGTGATGCCCTCATGGGAATTGGGTTATCAGCTTCAGTGCAAAAGTGCATCATTGATATTTTTCATTGTCTAATGGAAAATCCTTTTGCTGGGGAGGTTCCTGTGGCAGAAAGAACACTTGGTGGGGAGCTGAAGCTGCTGCTTTCATATCCGACAGCTCGCACTATAGAGAGATGTTACCAAGCACTGTAAGTACCAGAGACGTGCGAACAATGGGATATTGGGAAAGCATTTTTATTAAACCAAACAGAACTTTAAAAACTACCCACTGGCATAATTTAGAGGTTTTTGCTCTAGTGCAGGTACCTTGTTTCACAGCAGAAACCTCTACATTATTATTAACTTCTAATAACAGATTTTATTTAACCCAATATGTCCAAAATAGTATAATTTCAACATGTAATCAATGTAAAACTTGTGGGCTGCCTAGCTTTGGATGATGCCTGACATCACGGGATCCACACCAAGATGGGACAGTCACGAAGGCCTGTGGCCTCCCCAGTAACTTGATCCTTGGGGTCTTGGTCAGGTCTGTGGTTTAGTGGGTGTGATGGACTGAAATGCATCCCCCAAATCCCTATGCCAAGGCCCTAAGCTCAGTGCGGATGTGTTTGGCGATGGGACCATTACGGAGCCGATTAGGGTTTAATGAGGTATTTAGTGTGAGGCCCCTATGTGACAGGCTGGTGTCCCCACAGGAGGAGACACGCACACAGGACGGACGTGGGAGGCCACGGCAGGAAGGCGGTGTCTGCAGGACCAGGAGGGAGGCTTCGGGAGCCACTGGGCCTGTGACGCCTCGATCTCGGACCTGCAGGGTGTGAGAGAGGCGCGAGCGTGCGCATGTGCGTGTGCGTGTGAATGCATGTGCGTGCAAGCCCCAGCAGAATGACACAGCGGGTGACTTCCACTTCAAAATACAATCACGGGTATTCGTAGATGTTCACTTCCTTGTCCTGATCACTAACGTTAGTAACGTAGAGCAGGCCAGGCCCGTGCATTCCGGGCACTCCGTTGTCATCCGCACATTTGTGTCATTCTGGGCAGGACTGTCCTCTCCCCCTCTGGCCTCAGACATTTCTTGAGTCCCTCTGCATGGAGCTGGGGAAATCCCCGTTCTCTGTGCAGAACATGGAGAAAGCAGCTCTTGTGGATGGTAAGCTGGGTTTTGTTCGGCGTGGTGGACCTCCTCTGTGTCAGAGACGGGGCAGGGCGCCATGCACATCCTCCCCATAACCCCACAGAGCGCTTCAATTCTGCGAGCCAGCCTGACCGGGGGGGACAAAAGCACTGTCTGCAGAGCTGGTGTCCCCTCCTCAGCAGTGACCCTGTGACACCTGAAATCTCCCATCGCAGCTGAAGACAGGCTTGTAGGAGCTTGAAGTCTGAGCACTAGTGAGTGGGGCCACCAGAAATGGGGGCCAGGCCTGCAGGGTCCAACACCGCACCAGAGGGGCAGCAGGTCCCTCTGCTTCAGCAGGAGATCTTACTGCTCATAAACCAACCCTGGAGGAGGGAAGTGGGGGGTCCTCACATTGCTGCAGTGGGGTTTGTGAACAGGTGGAAAAAGCTTGGTTTTGAGTCCAGAAAAAGGATGAGACTCTTGAATCGGGTTTCAGTGCTGGAGAGAACAGGTCATCGGTCCGACAAGTGCGAGGCCAAGGTTAATTCAATCCCTCAACTTAGAAAACTGGCCTGTGTGATAAAAGGACTGACCCGTCCCTCTCTCACCACAGTTGGCTTCCTGTGTCACGGCATGAACACCAACTCCTGTGTTTTTCCACAAAAAAGACGACCAACTAAGACTGCAAACAGAAGGGCCATCCTGTGTCTGAAAGTCTCCTTATCCATGGTGAGGTTTGGCTTTCTCGACAAAAGCTTAGCATCTAACACGCCGTTCATGAGTATGATGGCCCCCAAGCCTCCCTGTGCTTCCTAGGCATCCCAATGTCATGAGAGAAACACCATCAGCATGTCGCTTGCGGTTACTTTTGGAAAGGTGCATTTTTGAAGTGTCCTCATGCTCCCTGAGAGCGCCTCCTACTTCTTAGGAAATGGGCCACAGGAAACAAAATCCCCTTCCATAATCCGAGGTGAGGAACTTGCAAGTGATTATCTCTACATAGCTCATAAAAACCACTTCAAACTCTATCGACTCATGGAAAGACTTGTCACCTGGAACAAGACATTCACAGCTGTTAAGATTGCTCGAGACTCCCTTTCTCCTCATGCAACTGGGTTCTGTAGCTGCTTTTTCATTCTTGCAATTGGCCTCAGAGCTAATGGTTTTGCTTAGGTGGCCCCAGAAGATAATGACTTACATCTATTCATTCAAACCCAAAACAAAACAAGACAAAACAAAAAAACCCACTCCTTTCCAAGAAGTGCCTACACTCGGGTTTCTTTCCAGCCTCGTTGAGGTATATTTGAAAAATAAAATCGTATATATTTAAAGTGTATGAGATGACTTAATGTACATATACACTGTGAGGTGATCGCCCCAATCAGGTTAACAAGCCCATCCATCACCCTCCAGGGTTATCTTTTTGTCATGGTGGCTACACAGGACGTCTCCTCTCTTGGCAATGTGTAACTAAACAACATGGTTGACCACAGTTCCAAGCTGTGCGTTCTGTCCTCAGATCTCATTCCCATCCTACTGAAGTCCACATGCCGTAGCCAACACCTCCCGCTCTCCCCCCATTCCAGCACCTGGAAACCCCCATGCTCTGCTTCTATGAATCCAGCCTTCACATTCCACATGTAAGTGAGATCATACAACATTCATCTTTCTCTGATCTATCTCACGTACTGTGACCCTCAAGGTCCATCCACGCTGTCTCAAATGGCAGGATTTTCTTTTTTATTATGGCTGAGTAATATTCCATTGTGTGTCAAGACCACATGCCTTTGAGACCAACAGCAGGAATAAAATGGTAAAGGAAATTCAATAAAGCTACAATGTGAAGGCGCTAAAATCACTGGGGAAGGAACTCTTTCCATAGCTGCACTAAGAGCAATGGATGGTCTCCATGAAATTAAAGTGAGGAGTTATAGGATAATTTTATCAGAAGGCTCTTTGGACCTAAAAATCATAATCAAAGTTTAATCAGAGTTCTTTCCTTTCATTTGATTTAAAATCCTATCTTGCATTACTCCAAAGTACTTTGTTTACTGTGATGTGATTAGTATTAATATGCATTTCTG
>NW_028011521.1:0-828 GCF_054177405.1 Leptonychotes weddellii
TCATTCTGAACTCTAGTTCTGACATCTTACTAATGTCCAAATTGATTAGGTCCCTGGCAGTCGGTACTGCCTCTTGTTCTTTTTTTTTTGAGGTGAGTTTTTCCGTCTTGTCATTCTGTCCAGAGGAGAATAGATGAATGAGAGAACAAAATGCTAACAGCGTAACAATGACCCCAGGAAAATATACACTAAACAAATCAGAAGAGACCCAAAACTGGGGGAAAAGAAAGGAAAAGAAAGAAAAAAGAAAAAAGAAAAAAAGAGAAAAAAGAAAAAGAAAAAAAGAGGAAAAAAAGAAAAAGAAAATGAAAAAAAGAAAAAAAAGAATATGATTAAATATGATCAGGCTGCTGAATAGATCAGTGCCACACAATAGATTTTGGGTGTATTTTGGTCTTTTAGAGGAAACTGCCTCCCAAAATTTTTAAAGAAAGGAAAACATATATGTGCAAAAATATGGGTAAATACAATGAAGGGAAGGAATAAGAGTGTAAAGTTGAAAATTATAAAAGATTTTATAATAAGAATTGATAAGGTAAGAAGTGGTTGCAAAAAGAAAGGAGAGAAATTTAAAAAAAAAAGGGAGAGAATGTGATCAGGCAGGATACTAGAACAAAGCCATACACTATAGATTTAGGGTGTATTTCGATCTGTTAGAAGAAACTGTATCCCAAAATTTTAGAGAACAACTTATATATATATCAAAAATAAGGTTAACTACAATGAAGGGATAGAATATGACTCTAAAAATAAAAATAAAAAAGATTTTTGAAAAAGGGATTGATAAGATGTTGGTTGAAAAAGGGAAAAAGAAGAATTAAAAAAAAA
>NW_028011522.1:0-828 GCF_054177405.1 Leptonychotes weddellii
CACATTTTTGTTGTGTAAGCCACCCAGTTTGTGGTACTTCATTACCACAGCCCTTTTGAACTAAAACAAATACATAGATCAATTCTGGAGGAATTGACATCTTAACGATAGTAAGTTTTCTGATCTATGAACATGGTATATTCCTCCACTTATTCACATGTCTTCAATTTCTTTCAGTAATGTTTTGTAGTTTTCTTTCCTTTTTAAAGATTTATTTATTTATTTATTTTAGAGTAGAGAGAGTGTGTGAGCAAGGGGAGGGGCAGAGGGAGAGAGAGACCAGCAGACTCCCCACTGAGTGGGGAGCCTGACATGGGCCTCGATCTCACGACCCTGAGATCATGACCTGAGGGGAAATCAAGAGTCGGACACTTAACCAACGGTTTTGTAGTTTTCAGTGCAAAAGTCTTGCTAATGATCTTTGTCAGATTTTATTCCTAGGCACTTGATGTTTACTGATGCTTTTATTCATGGTACTTTTTATAAATCTCACTTTCGACTTGTTTGTTGCTAAGTATATAGAAATGCGATAGATTTTTATATATTGATTTTGTAACCAGAAGTCTTGCTAAATTTACTTCTTTTTTAAGAGCTTGTAGTTTCTTTTGGATTTTTCTATAATCATGTAATCAGCAAATAATTTTATTTGTTTCATTATTTATGCTTTTTTTTTCTTTTTCTAGCTGTATTGCACTAGATAGGGTTTCCATTACAACACTGAATAGAAGTGGTGGTACTGGATAGCCTTTCCTTGTTCCCAAACTCAGGAAAAGTGTTCCATACGCCACTACTATCATATTAGTTATATATATATATATATATATATAT
>NW_028011523.1:0-828 GCF_054177405.1 Leptonychotes weddellii
AGTCCAAATTATTGACCAGAACCCAAGCAAGATGCACCTGTTTTCTTGGGACCTTCGGGTTGCTGGCCTCCTGTTTTCCCAGCCTGTCTTCTGCGGGAGGGGCCTGCCGTGCTGTTACTCAGGCAACCCTGTTTGGGCGGAGTTGCCCTGCACCCCTGTGGCGGGGGATGGGCTCAGTGGGAATCAGTCTTTGGGGCTTTTGTTCTCTGGCGCCTTTCCCTGGCGGCTTTCCGCGTCTCTTCCGCGAGTCAGAGCAGAAGAGACCATTTCCAACCCTCTGCCTCAGAGCAGAGAGACCTCAGTCTGTTCTTCAGTGAGCTCTCCAGGCCACACTGTCTCCGTTTCTGTCCGTGCTGCTATAAACTGCAGCGTCCTGGGTTGTGCGCCCCTCCGCAGTGCCCCCAGTCCTGCCTCCAGGTTGGGGCACGTCTCTGCCCTTTGTGCTTCTAAAACCGCCAGCTGCTCCCAGTTCACTCGCGACTCCGCCACTTGGGGTTCTGTCCCGGGGACTGCAGTTCACGTGCGCGCGACTTTGCTGCTCGGGGTTTCCACCCCTGGGGGTTGCAGTTCACTGGTGGGACTCCGGCGCACCGGGTTTCCATCTCGGAGGCTGCAGTTCGCGTGCACGCGACCGTCGCTTTGGTTTCTGTCTGGGGGGCTGCGGTTCGCGTGCGCGCGACCCCTCTGGTCTGGTTTTCCACCCTGGGGGCTGCCCTAAAGTCCTTTCCTGATGCTACCGGTCTGTGAGTCTGTGCCCCGTCCCCAGCATGCAAGGCTGTCACTCACCGGCGGTGTAGGATCCCCACATCCAGGCTCCCTCCCGCCACC
>NW_028011524.1:0-828 GCF_054177405.1 Leptonychotes weddellii
ACAGGCTTGAACGGGGGAAAGTGGCAGTAGGAGAAGTTGACAAATCGTCAAGTGGTAGAAAGTTCGGAACCAGAAAACAGCAGATCCGTGTTGTCTAAGAGACTGTGTTGTTTAGAAGAGGGTAACTCGCTAAAAATTTAGGTTGAACTCTTGTAGAACTTCAGGAAGTTGATGTCAGGACAGTGTTTAGAAAAGGTATACATAACTATCATTACACTAACGTAAACGACTATACTCAGTTTATATTATTTTGCTTGGTTTTACTCTTTCTTAAACCATTCCTAATTGAAATTACCCTTAGTCATTTTTTTTCATATTTCCCCAATATTCTAAAATTTGGTTCTGTAATATTACCTGTTAGGCTTCTGAAATCACTGAGAACACTTTAAGCAGTTTATAGTATTTAATTGCATGATTGGTTTTCAATGATACTGCGGTCATGACCTGAATTTTCTTGTCAAGTGTGATGAATCTTTTTTTTTTTTTTAAGATTTTATTTATTTGACAGAGAGAGACACAGCGAGAGAGGGAACACAAGCAGGGGGAGAGGGAGAGGGAGAAGCAGGCTTCCCACTGAGCAGGGAGCCCGATGCAGGGCTCGATCCCAGGACCCTGAGATCATGACCTGAGCCGAAGGCAGATGCTCAACAACTGAGCCACCCAGGTGCTGCAATGAATCCTTTCTTATGTCTGGTTAATTATTACCATTGGATGAGTATCTGTTTAATGTAATGAAACTGAAGTGAGTCTTACACTGTTTCACTTCGATATTGTGACGTAAATGGTCCTGGAAGATGATTAAATGATAAGAAGACTTATTCCAGGGAC
>NW_028011525.1:0-828 GCF_054177405.1 Leptonychotes weddellii
TGTTGACATGCTGGTTCACAAAGGGTTTCACATTTAATTTGTGCTATATTTGGTTAACTAGCTGGTAAGACCTACAAGTTTCTTGAAGATGGAATGGGGTTGTCCTATTTCATTTCAATAACGATGCTGATGATGCCAGGCACTGCTGTAAGTACTTTATTAACGCATTAAGTACTCACAATAACCAATGTGGGAAGTACTATTATTATAGTCATTAAATGTTTCTCTTTTCTCTTTACATTTTTTTAAGTAAGCTCTGTGCCCAGTATGGGGCTTGAACTCATGACCAGGAGATCAAGAGTTGCATGCTCTACCCGCATGGTCTACAGAATGAGCCAGCCTACTCATTAAATTTTTTAAAAATTGACACACAGTGTTACGTTAGTTTCAAGTGTACAACATAGTGATCTAACTTCTCTACCTGTTATGCTCTGCTCACCACAAGTGGAGCTACCATCTGTCACCATACAAGGCTACTGCAATACCATTGACTATGTTCTCTATGATCCACCTTTTATTTCATAACTGGAAACCTGTATCTATTCTATCCATTTTGTTTTTTTGTTTAGTAGGCTCCACACCTAATGTGGGGCTTGAACTCAAGACCCCGACATCATCATCATCGTTACTGAAATGAAATAGGACAACCCCATTCCATCTTCAAGAAACTTGTAGGTCTTACCAGCTAGTTAACCAAATATAGCACAAATTAAATGTGAAACCCTTTGTGAACCAGCATGTCAACAACAGTAGACTTGGATGCAAAGTCTTGTTTCTGAAAGTTTCCCATCTCCTGTTTTGGACCTGAACTTGGTGACTGTAAGCCCT
>NW_028011526.1:0-828 GCF_054177405.1 Leptonychotes weddellii
AGTATTTTTTAATCAATCTAATACTCAATCTTCAATCTCCTTTCCTCAATGAGGAAAGAAAGAGAACATTATGGAATCATTTTTAATCTTTTCAGTAGCAAACCAAATGTACTGTCCATTGGCACTATTTAAATTAAATATAGGTGGTGCCTGGGTGGCTCAGCCATCAAGCATGTGCCTTCAGCTCAGGTTATAATACCAGCGTCCTGGGATGGAGCCCGCATCAGCTTCCCTGCTCCACGGGAAGTCTGCTTCTCCCTCTCCCACTCCCCCTGCTTGTGTTCCCTCTCTCGCTGTGTCTCTCTCTGTCAAATAAATAAATAAAATCTTTAAAAAAAAATTAATTAAATATAATTTCTCCTTTATCTTACTCCAAGCTTGTTTATGTGGGGAGGGAAGTAAAACCATCTCATCTTTATGTTGTATTACACTGCTTTCCCATATCATACAAACTGGCTTTGAAATTTTTATGGCATTCAAATTGCTAATCTACTATTTGTCTACGATAACTCAATTGAATACTACCTGATATTTTATAGCTGTATTCTTGAAATAATGTAATGAAATATTTATTCCATTAATTATTTATTGAGCTATTAAAGAACATATCTTTCTATTTAAAGTAAAAGAAGCAAATTAGACAGCCAGTGTCAGAGCTGCACCACTTCCCACAGGAGGCTCTGTGTTGGTGCTGAGGGGCAGTGGAGGGAAATGGCACCAGCTGGTTCCTTTGTTGCTAGAGAAGAATCTCCGTGAAAACTGCCTCTCAGGGACATGCTCTGAGAAGAGTGAGTAATCTCCCCACTGTATGCCCCAGGCACTGTTCAG
>NW_028011527.1:0-828 GCF_054177405.1 Leptonychotes weddellii
TCAGTGGAGAAATGACAATACCTTCCAAAAATGTTGATCCAACAGTTGGATATTCAAATATAAAAGAATGATATCATGGGGCACCTGGGTGCTCAGTTGGTTAAGCAGCTGTCTTAGGCTCAGGTCATGATCCCAGGGCCCTGAGATCGAGCCCTGCATCAGGCTCCTTGCTCAGCAAGGACCCTGCTTCTCCCTCTACCTGCCACTCTCCCAGCTTGTGCTCTCTCTCTCTCGGTCTCTGATGAATAAATAAATAAAAGCGTTTTTTGTTTTGTTTTGTTTTGTTTTTTAAAGAATGATATCAGGGGGTCCTGGTTGGCTAAGTTGTTTAAGCATATAACTCTTTTTTAAAATTTTATTTTATTGTTATGTTCGTCACCATACAATACATCACCAGTTTTCGATACAGTGATCCACGATTCATTGTTTGTATAACCCCCAGTGCTCCATGCAGTACATGCCCTCTTTAATACCCATCACCGGACTAACACATCATCCCACCCCCTCCCCTCTAAAACCCTCAGTTTGTTTCTCAGAGTCCATAGTCTCTCATGGTTCATCTCTCCCTCCGATTTCCCCCCTTCATTTTTCCCTTCCTTCTCCGAATGTCCTCCATGTTATTCCTTTTGTTCCACAAATAAGTGAAACCATATGATAATTAACTTTCTCTGCTTGACTTTTTCACTTAGCATAATCTCCTCCAGTTCCACCCATGTTCATGTAAAAGTTGGGTATTCATCCTTTCTGATGGTTGAGTAATATTCCATTGTATATATGGACCACATCTTCTTTATCCACTCATCTGTTGAAGGGCATCTCAGCTCTTTC
>NW_028011528.1:0-828 GCF_054177405.1 Leptonychotes weddellii
GGGAGTGGAAGAGGGAGAATAGGGGGAGTGGAAGAGGGAGAAGCAGACCTTCGAACACGGCCTGATTCCTTAATGTACATGCTAATCTATATATACTTACAACTTTTAAAAGGTTTTTTTCTTAAGATTTTATTTATTTATTTGACAGAGAGAAGCACAGCGAGAGAGGAAACACAAGCAGGGGGAGCGGGAGAGGGAGAAGCAGGGGGAGTGGGAGAGGGAGAAGCAGGGAGAGTGGGAGAGGGAGAAGCAGGCTTCCCACTGAGCAGGGAGCTCGATGTGGGGCTCGATGCGGGGCTCGATGCGGGGCTCGATGCGGGGCTCGATGCGGGGCTCGATCCCAGGACCCGCAATCATGACCTGAGCCGAAGGCAGACGCTTAACGACTGAGCCACCCAGGTGCCCCTAAAAGTTTTCTTTATTTAAGTCATCTCTACACCCAGCATGGGGCTCTAGCTCACCACCCCGAGGTCGAGTCACATGCTCTTTCACTGAGCCAGCCAGGTGCCCCTATTAACTTACATTTTTTTTTTTAAAGATTTTATTTATTTATTTGAGAGAGAGAGTGAGAGAGAGAAAGAGCACAAGAGGGGGGAGCGGGAGAGGGAGAAGCAGACTCCCTGCTGAGCAGGGAGCCCGATGCGGGACTCGATCCAGGCTCTCCAGGATCATGACCTGAGCCGAAGGCAGTCGCTTAACCGACTGAGCCACCCAGGCGCCCCTATTAACTTACATTTTAATTTGTTCTGTCCACAGGTAGAAACATTATTTCAGATCTGACCTGAACAATTAAAAGCACAGTTTTTGGAATGCTGTGCACTAATCAAC
>NW_028011529.1:0-828 GCF_054177405.1 Leptonychotes weddellii
CCTAATATTGCCTTGGATTCACTTCTCCGCACGTCCTACCTTCCAGAAAGTGGTTGCTTTTCTGTTCAGAGAGTTGCTGCTATTCTTTTCTTTGATCTCCTGTTGAATTCGTAGGTGTTCAAAATGGTTTGATCCCTATCTAGCTGAATTCCTGGGACCAGACGAAATTTAGGTCTCCTACTCCTCCGCCATCTTGCTCGTCCCCCCAAGTTAATGTTATTTTTGCTATTGAATAATAAGTAGCCAAAACAAATCCATAATTTTTTTTAAGATTTTATTTATTTATTTGACTGAGAGAGACACAGCATAGTTAAAGTGCAAAATTGGTACTATAACATAAAACTCAGTTTATAAAACTTGTATTAATATATGCCCACAGTTCTTTTCTTTGGTGCTGTAATGTACAGAATCATCATCCTCTATAGTTAAAACAACCAGGAGAGAACAAAACAAGACAAAAATCCTCAAGTTAACAACTTCAAATTAGCTTTATTTTTTTTAAAGGTTTTATTTATTTATTTGACAGAGACACAGCGAGAGAGGGAACACAAGCAGGGGGAGTGAGAGTGGGAAAAGCAGGCTTCCTGCTGAGCAGGGAGCCCGATGTGGGGCTTTATCCCAGGACCCCGGATCATGACCTGAGCCGAAGGCAGATGCTTAATGACTGAGCCACCCAGGCGCCCCAGTAATTTTTGTTTTTTTTTCAATAAACTTTAAACATTTGTCTGTATTTTTCCATATTATTTTTGAAATGAACACACACATACATATTCTCCCACTTTACAAAAATTTGATCAGATAATATCAATATTTTGTCAATGGATTTCT
>NW_028011530.1:0-828 GCF_054177405.1 Leptonychotes weddellii
AATTCTGTGTATTATCCCTCTTGCTTATGGACCTTGGTCCATAATTTCCTCAACTTGCCTTATTTATTTATATTTTAAATTTCACACATTTTGGGAAAAAAGTGCCTAGTGAGATCTTTTTTTTACTGACTTCAGTGACTAAACATCTCATCTTTAAGAGCAGGGTTTGTTCCCACTGATTTTTAAAGTCAGCTTTTGTCACATAAAGGTAATTTTTATGGCTAAAACTACAATGACATTAACATAAATAATTGCAAAATTTTTACTTTTTGAAAATAAAAATAATATTTAAGATATATACCTCCAGACTTTAGTTAAAGTAACTTTAAGTAAAACCTTGCCCATTTATCAGACTTTTTTAGCAATTAACAAGTTCCAGAAAAACAAAAATACAGTGGCATATATAATTCTTTTTTTATTTTTATTTTTATTTTTTTTAAATAAAGATTTTATTTATTTATTTGACACAGAGACAATGAGAGAGAGCCCAAGCAGGGGGAGTGGCAGGCAGAGAGAGAAGCAGACTCCCCGCTGAGCAGTGAGCCCAATGCGGGGCTCGATCCCAGGACCCTGGGATCACGACCTGAGCTGAAGGCAGCTGCTTAACCAACTGAGCCACCCAGGCGCCCCTATAATTCCTTTTTTAAACTACTTTATGTTAAGATGATTTTTGGAACATTTTTATGGAACAAATGAAGGTGATTTAAAACTGAAGACTTAAAAGTATCTAGAAAAGGAAGACAAAGTTCCCAAAGTGGAGTCACTCAGCCATAGGATGCAAACCCAGCAGCATTCAGTGAAGGGTGCATGTGCTGAGGGAACCCACAT
>NW_028011531.1:0-5072 GCF_054177405.1 Leptonychotes weddellii
AGAGCAAGAGAGAAAGGCAGAGGGAGAAGCAGGCTCCCAAGGAGCAGGGAGCCCGATGCAGGACTCGATCCCAGGACCCTGAGATCATGACCTGAGCCGAAGGCAGACGCTTAACCATCTGAGCCACCCAGGCGCCCTGTTTCATTTTACTCTTGACAGCAGACCCTGAATATGGGATAAAATGAAGAATGTGGGACTGTGGTACCACCAAATATAACCCCTCTACTGTGACCCTATTAAGGCCTACTAATAAGTTCTAAGTTCACTAAACAAAATTTAAATCTATTAAATAAAACAAATCACCTTCACCCTAAAAGCACAGAAATAGAATGAGGAAGACAAGTGACCCACTGGGCAGGAAAACTAGTCAGAAAGGAAATCTAAGTTGTAGCAGGCATTTGGTCCTACCCATCTGAACATCCCCCATTTCCTGAAAACAGTTTGACCCTGCTGAGAGAGCAGTGCTTAGCTCTCTGCCTCTGCCTACTGGGAGTCAACAAGAACTCCAGTAAGGAGTTGCCATGTGAGCAGTCAACTGGAAACTATATGTGCTCCCTACTCCTATGGCTGTTCTGATTTAAAAAGTTTGTGGTGACAAGAGATCAATTTATCAAAACTTTAACACGTAGATTGACAATTGAGAGGTTTGAGGGACATTTCAAACATGAACGCTTTTCTTTTAAAATGCCTACTCCTCTTTCCAACAATTGGCTACAGTCACATGGCCAATAATTAAAATTCAAAGACATTTGCTTTTAAGAAAAGAAATGCTAATAAGGTATATAAGTGTTCCCGAAAGTACCGAAGACAGGTCTCATCACTGTCCAGCCACACTACTTCCGTCAAATTTAAATTGGATTGTTTTAGAAACTCTCAGAGCCTGTTGCTGTGAATGTAAACTGGTACAAATTTTTGGAGAATAATTTAATAATATCTAACAAAATTTTAAATGTGTATACACTTTGATCCAGTAATTACATTTCTAGGAATTTTACTTACAGATAAACTACAATGTATAAAGGTGTATGTAAGATGTTTCACTGGAACCCTGGTTATGAGAGAACACACACACACAAACTGGAAACATGTGGGGTGCCTAGGTGGCTCAGTGGGTTAAGCATCTGCCTTGGGCTCCAGTCATGATCCTGGGGCCCTGGGATAGAACCCCACGTTGGGCCCACTGCTCAATGGGGAGTCTGCTCCTTCTTCCCCTGTGTGGGCGCGCTCTCTCAAATAATTAAATAAAATCTTCATAAAAAACAAAACAAAACTGGAAACATCCCAAATGTTCCTCAGAGGGAACAGATTAAGTAAATTAAAGCATATCCTACAATGAAACATTTCGGACACTGAACAATGACATACATGTGTGTAACATTTATATATGTGTGCACATGCAAACACACAGATAAGAAGAATATAGCATAATATTCAAGAGTTTGAGCCTAAGACAGGTCATGATCCCAGGGTCCTGGGATCGAGCCCTGCATCGGGCTCCTTGCTCCGCGGGAAGCCTTCTTCTCCCTCTCCCACTCCCCCTGCTTATGTTCCCTCTCTCCTCTCACTGTCTCTCTCTGTCAAAAAATAAATAAAATCTTAAAAAAAAAAAAAGAGTCTGAGCCTAAGAGTCAGACTTTCTGATTCCACACACCGGCTCTTGTACTTATTTTTGTGGCCTTATGCAAATCACTGATTTTCTCCCCACCTCACCTTTTTTCATTTGTAAAATGAAATATCAACATCTACTTTTAGAGTATTGTGAGAATTAAACAAATTAATTAATGGGAAGCGCTTAGTGCTAGGTATCATTAAGAACATATCCGGGGCGCCTGGGTGGCTCAATTGGTTGAGCGACTGCCTTCGGCTCAGGTCATGATCCTGGAGTCCCGGGATCGAGTCCCGCATCAGGCTCCCTGCTCGGCGGGGAGTCTGCTTCTCCCTCTGACCCTCCTCCCTCTCATTCTGTCTGTCTCAAATAAATAAATAAAATCTTTAAAAAAAAAAAAAACATATCCAAGGTAGGGGGTGCCTCAGTGGCTCAGTCGGTTAAGCATCTGCCTTCAGCTCAGGTCATGATCCCAAGGGTCTGGGCTCCCTGCTCAGTGGGGAGTCTGCTTCTCCCTCTCCCTCTGTCCCTCTACCATGCTCATGCTCTCTCTTGCTCTTTCAAATAAGTGAATAGAATCTTAAAAACAAAAAACATATTCAAGGTATTAAATGAATACAGGCAAGCAATCACAACACCTAAAACTAAAGCAACAGGGATAGGCAGAAACTGAGAGATTTTGAAAGTAGAATTTTCAGGATTTGGTAAGCCTGTCTCACACTTAGATCTAAGTAGCAAAAAGTGCTGAATAAAGGCACTGTTCCTACTTAAAAGGCACTTTTAATGCTGGTTAGTTAATTTATAAACACATTCTATCAAGTATTATAGTTATTTTAATACAGGTCTTCCCTTCAGAGCTATAGATCTTCTAGAAGAATGAGGCTGTGTCATTTATTTTTATATATTCTACAACACCTACGTATAGATCTTTCCCATAGTAGGTGTACAACAAACATTCTGTGAACATATGAATGGTCAGGGCTTTTCAGTTCCCCATAACCAGTAGATTTAAATGGTTACAAAGCTCTGACAGAACGAGAAGAAAACGAAGTTTTCTCTTTTTTTCCCCCAAGTTTTCTCTTTATCAGAGTTATTAACTGTCATTTTCCTAGACTGAACCAATGCAGGATAGAGAAAACCATGTGAGGTCTATACTCAATGAACTGGAAAAATAACCCCATAGCACTGATAAAGGCCTTGGATTTTCTGACATAATCTGATTTCATGAACTAGGCAGTCAACATTCCTAAATTAAGTTGTTGGGTTTTTTTTTTTAAGATTTTATTTTTAAGTACTCTTTACACCCAACACGGGGCTCAAACAACCCCAAGATCAAGAGTTGCGGCTCTACCCACTAAGTCAGCCAGGTGCTCCTCCTAAGTTTAATAAACTAGTAGTACTCAAATTATGTATATTCAATGCCAAGAGAGTAATAGCAATGAAAGTCTTTAAAGAGCAAGACTTGTAGGCAATAGGAAAGGTACACAGCCATAAACCAATATTCTTTCCCAATTAAGCTCTGGTATTCATGAAAATATTTCGCCCTTAAAATTTTCATTTAAAGAGGGACAACTGGGTGGCTCAGTCAGTTGAGCACAGGGCTCTTGGTTTCTGTTCAGGTCATGATCTCATGGGTAATGGGATCCAGCCCCTCCTGGGCTCTGCACTCAGTGGGGAGTCGGCTTCCTCTGCCCCTCCCTGCTACAAGGGCCCGCTCTCTCAAGTAAATCGATAAATCTTTAAGAAAAAAATGTTTCGGGGCGCCTGGGTGGCTCAGTCGGTGAAGCATCTGCCTTCGGCTCAAGTCATGATCCCAGAGTCCTGGGATCAAGCCCCACATCAGGTTCCCTGCTTGGTGGGAAGCCTGCTTCTCCCTCTCCTACTCCCCCTGCTTGTGTTCCTTCTCTCGCTATCTCTGTCAAATAAAATCTTAAAAAAAAAAAAAGTCTCATTTAAAGAGTAATTCTCTATGTACTGATTTGAGAAAAAAATCTCGCATTACGCAAAAAAGCAAGATGTGGAAAACTATGCTATCTTTTGTATTTAAAAAAAGGAGGGCGCCTGGGTGGCTCAGTCGTTGAGCGTCTATCTTCGGCTCAGGTCATGATCGAGCCTGCCATCGGGCTCCCTGCTCAGCGGGAAGCCTGCTTCTCCCTCTCCCACTCCCCCTGCTTGTGTTCCCTCTCTCGCTATCTCTGTCAAATAAATAAATAAAATCTTAAAAAAATAAAATAAAAATTTAAAAAAGAAAAACTAAAAATAAATTCATATCTGTATATCTGTAAAGAAACTCTCAAATGACAAAAAAAAGGGAGTAACAGTGATGGACTTTGAAACTAGGCAGGTGAGAAACAATTATGGAAAACTCAGTGTGTATCTTAGTTTTTATAAAAATTTGAACTAAACTTTTAAAAATAAACTGTTCCAACCATAACAAAACAATTCACTTATAAGAGCAAAGGTATTTGGAGTAACCTTGCTTCCCATTAAAAAAAAAATACTGTGGGGGCGCCTGGGTGGCTCAGTCGGTTGAGCGGCTGCCTTCGGCTCAGGTCATGATCCTGGGGTCCTGGGATCAAGCCCCATGTCCAGCTCCCTGCTCAGCGGAGAGCCTGCTTCTCCCTCTCCCTCTGCCTGCCACTCTGTCTACTTGCGCTATCTGTCAAATAAATAAATAAAATCTTAAAAAAAAAACAACTGTGATCCAAGGAGCTAAAAGTCAATTAAAAACTCACTGACAGGAATCAGCTGTCATATTGTAATAATAGGGTCCCATTCAGTTTAGTTTTATATTGTCTGGTTCAATATAAAAAAGCATGTGAACAGAAAAACCCAGCCTAAAATTCACAGGGATCCCAAATGGCCAAAACAGTCTTAAAAAAGAACAGATAGAGGAATCACACTTCCTTACTTCAAAACCTGCTGGAAAAACCGGATATCCACATGCAAAAGAATGAAGTTGGACCCTTACAGCATATACAAAAATTAACTAAAAGGGATCAAAGACATAAATATAAGAACTAAAACTATAAAACTCTTGGGGAAAAAAATATAGGGGGTAAAAGCTTTGTGACTTTGGATTTGGCAACAATTTTTTTTTTAATTTTTTTAAAAGATTTTATTTATTGTGAGAGAGAGAGTGCCCACACACAAGCAAGAGCAGGGGGAGGGGCAGAAGGAGAGAGAATCTCAAGCCGACTCCCTACTGAGTGCAGAGCCCATGACCCTGAGATCAGGACCTGAACTGAGACCGAATCGGAAGCTCAATCAACTGAGACACCCCGGCACCCCTATTTTTTTAAAACATTTTACTTATTTGAGAGAGAGCACGCGCACATGTGCACACAGATGAGCGGGGGATGGGGGGGCAGAGGGAGAGAAAGAGGCAGACTCCCTGCTGAGCACAGGCATCCCAAAAAGATTTTATTTTTAGGGCACCTGGGTGGCTCAGTCGGTGAAGCATCTG
>NW_028011531.1:5172-11722 GCF_054177405.1 Leptonychotes weddellii
TCTCTCTGTCAAATAAATAAATATACATATATATATTTATTTATTTATTTATTTGAGAGAGAGAATGAGACAGAGAGAGAGAGCATGAGATGGGGGAGGATCAGAGGGAGAAGCAGACCCCCCGCCAAGCAGGGAGCCCGATGCGGGACTCGATCCCGGGACTCCAGGATCATGACCTGAGCCGAAGGCAGTTGCTTAACCAACTGAGCCACCCAGGCACCCCATATATATATATATTTTAAGATTTTATTTACTTGACAGAGAGAGACACAGTGAGAGAGAGAGCACAAGCAGGGGGAGTGGGAGAGGGAGAAGCAGACTCCCCGCTGAGCAGGGAGCCTGATGCGGGGCTCGATCCCAGGACCCCGGGACCATGACCTGAGCTGAAGGCAGATGCTTAACGACTGAGCCACCCAGGCACCCCAATAAATAAATCTTTAAAAAAAAAAAAAGATTTGATTTTTAAATAATCTCTATCCCGACATGGTGCTTGAACTTAAAATCCCAAGATTGAGTCCCACACTCCACGAACTGAGCCAGCCAGGTACCCCAACAATTTCTTGAATATGACACCAAAAACACAGGTAACAAAAGAAATAATAAACACAATCTTTTTTTTTTTTTTTAAGATTTTATTTATTTATTTGAGAGAGAGAGAGAATGAGAGACAGAGAGCATGAGAGGGAGGAGGGTCAGAGGGAGAAGCAGACTCCCTGCCAAGCAGGGAGCCCGATGCGGGACTCGATCCCGGGACTCCAGGATCATGACCTGAGCTGAAGGCAGTCGCTTAACCAACTGAGCCACCCAGGTGCCCAATAATAAACACAATCTTATTAAAAACTTCTGTGCAGGGCGCCTGGGTGGCTCAATCGGTGAAGCGTCTGCCTGCGGCGGTGGGGAGTCCGCTTCTCCCTCTGCCCTTTCCCCTGCTTGTGCTCGCTCTCTCTCGCACTCTCGGTCTCTCTCTCTCAAAAAAATAAAATCTGGGGCGCCTGGGTGGCTCAGTTGTTAAGCAGCTGCCTTCGGGTCAGGTCATGACCCCAGGGACCTGAGATCGAGCCCCACATTGGGCTCCCTGCTCCGTGGGAAGCATGCTTCTCCCTCTCCCACTCCCCCTGCTTATGTTCCTTCTCTCGCTGTCTCTCTCTGTCAAATAAATAAATAAAATCTTTAAAAAATAAATAATAAAATCTTTAAAAAAATAAAAACTGTGCATCGACACTACCAACAAAGTAAAAGGCAACCAACAAAATGGGAGAAAATATCTGCAATTATACATGTGATAAAGGATTAATATCCAGAACATATACAGAACTCCTACCACTCAACAACAACAAAAACAACCCAATTAAAAAAATGGACTGGGGGCTGGGGGGGTGGGAGGGGAATGACGACACTGGCTGGCCCAGTCAGAAGAGCATGAGATTCTTTTTTTTTAAAAAGATTTTATTTATTTGAGGGAGAGAGAGCACAAGTAGGCAGAGCGGCAGGCAGAAGAAGAGGGAGAAGCAGGCTCCTCGTGGAGCAGAGGGAGGGCCCAATGCGGGGATCGATGCCAGGACCATCTTTTTTTTTTTTTTTTTTTTTTTAAGATTTTATTTATTTAGGAGCACCTGGGTGGCTCAGTTGTTAAGTGTCTGCCTTCAGCTCAGGTCATGATCCCAGGGTTCTGGGATCGAGCCCCATGTGGGGCTTCCTGCTCAGTGGGGAGTCTGCTTCTCCCTCTCCCACTCCCCCTGTCTGTGCTGTCTCTCTGTCAAAAAAATAAATAAAATCTTTTTTTTTTAAAGATTTTATTTATTTATTTGAATGAGAGAACATAAGCCGAGGGGAGGGGCAGAGAGAAGGGGAGGGAGAGAGAGAAAGAGAAGCAGACTCCTTGCTGAGCGGGAAGCCCGATGTGGGTCTCTATCCCAGGACCAGGAGATCATGACCTGAGCCAAAGGCAGACAGACATTTAACCGAGTGGGCCACCCAGGAGCCCCAAAGCATGAGATTCTTGATCTTGGGGTCATTAGTTTCAGCCCCATGTTGGGTGTAGAGATTATTTAAAAACAAACATACCAAAAAAAAAAAAAAAAAAAAGGGCATGGTCTTGAATAGACATTTCTCCAAAGAAGATCTACAAATGACCAATGGGCACATGAAAAGATGCTCAAAGTCACTTATCATTAGAGAAATGCAAATCAAAACCACAATGAGATACCACTTCAAACCAATTTGGATGGCTTTTATAAAAGCACATAAACAGAAAATAAAGTATTGGTAAGGACACAGAGAAGTTGGGACTCCTTGTGCATTGCTGGTGGGATTACAAATGGTACAGTCACTGTAGAAAACAGTATGGTGGGTCCTCAAAAAATGAAACACAGAATTGTCATATGATCCAGCAATTCCAACTCTGGGTATATACCCAAAAGAACTGAAAGCAGCGACCTAAACAGATTCTCTATACACTAATGTTTACAGCAGCATTATTCACAACAGCCAAGAGATAGAAACAACCCAAGTATCCATTGACAGATAAAAAGATAAAACGTGGTTAAAAAAATAAAGATAAAAGCTACATAAATGGGATATTATTCAGCCTTAAAAAGGAACGAAATTCTAGGGTACCTGTCTGGCCCAGTCAGAAGAGCATGTGACTCCTGATCTTGGGGTCATGAGTTCCAGTTCCACGGTGGGTGTAGAGATTACTTAAAAAAATAAATTAAAAAAACTAAAAAAAAAAAAAAAAAAAGGAAATTCTAACACACACTACAAAATATGGATGAACCTTCAAAACTTTATGCTAAGCGAAATGAGCCAGACATAAACGGACAAATATTGTATGATTCCACTTATATGAAGTACCTAAAGTAGTCAACTATGTGGAAACAGAAAGTAGAATGGTGGCAAGGGGACTGGGCGGCGGCGGGGGGCGGGGGGGGTGGACTGGGGACTGGAGAGTTGTTGGTTTTTCTGTTTGCTTGAAGCAGGCTCCATGCCTAGTGTGGAACTCATTGCAGAGCTCAAACTCATCACCCTGAGATCAAGACCCAGGCCGGAATCAAGAACCGGACACTGAACTGACTGAGCCACCCAGGCGCCTCTATTTTTCAATAGGTACAGAGTTTCAGTTTGGGAAGATGAAGAAGTTCTGGAGATGGACAGTGGTTGCACAAGAAAATGTATACACTGTATACAGCAGGTATACACCATACATTACAATGGATACAGTACTGCCACTGAACCGCATACTTAAAAATGGTTAAAATGGTAAATTTATGTATATCTGACCACAGACTATATGCCAAATTTACCATGATCTTTTAAAAGAATGTCTAACATTTACTGAATAATTACTATCTGCAAGGCACAGAAAAGTTAAGTCACAGGTCTTAAAACTGCTAGTAAGTGGTGGGGCAGAAATTTGAACCCAGGGCTTTGGACTGCAGAGCTCTACTTTTTTTTTTTTTTTTAAAGATTTTATTTATTTATTTGAGAGAGAGAATGAGACAGAGAGAGAGAGCATGAGATGGGGGAGGATCAGAGGGAGAAGCAGACCCCCCGCTGAGCAGGGAGCCCGATGCGGGA
The DNA here is from genome assembly GCF_054177405.1 of Leptonychotes weddellii. Classification (NCBI taxonomy): domain Eukaryota; kingdom Metazoa; phylum Chordata; class Mammalia; order Carnivora; family Phocidae; genus Leptonychotes; species Leptonychotes weddellii. The sequence goes on from NW_028011531.1 coordinate 8,749, forward strand.
CTCGATCCCGGGACTCCAGGATCATGACCTGAGCCGAAGGCAGTTGCTTAACCAACTGAGCCACCCAGGCACCCATCTACTTTTGATCATTATAATGACCAAAGAGTATTCTAGTTTAACCAAGGAAAGAAAGCTTTCATGTAACTAAGTGAAAAACATCCACCAAGAGGAGTAGCAGTACTAGACTATTCTCTTACAACCAGACAGCAGAATTCAATCTATGCGTAACACTGAGAATGGCTGATTCGGGGGCAGGGGCTGGGGGGACCACCCCAGAGCTTCCCCAAACAACAAGCAGAAGCTCAAGTAGCACAGTTAGGCAGCACACCGACATGTGCCAAGCAGTCCTGGTGACAACAGGACTGCAACGGCAACTTCAAGGGCTTCTTCAGTTAATTTATAAAGCCATAAAACAATGACTAAAAAATCTCACTGCTGGGGCGCTGGGTGGCTCAGTTGTTGGGCGTCTGCCTTCGGCTCAGGTCATGATCCCGGGGTCCTGGGATGGAGCCCCGCATCAGGCTCCCTGCTCAGCGGGAAGCCTGCTTCTCCCTCTGCCTCTGCCCCTCTCCCCGCTTGCACTCACGCACTCTCTCACTCAAATAAAATCTTAAAAAAAAACAAACAAAAACTACAGCTCAAAGGTCGCACCTAATTAAGACCTGTAGTACATCAGTAGATCTCAGAAATTTTTACACCCCTTCTTAGGCTACAATGATCTTATCCCCTTGAATCCTCAAGGTTTTTCAAAAATGCAGCACTTATTTTTAAGATGTTTCTGTCCTCTGCAAAACATAGCTATTAAAGATCTTTCTCCAGTCACCCACATTCCTTGAAACCTTTTAGTTCAAAACTAATGCATTATACAGAATTTAGATGGCAAACAGCTCTCCAAGCAGAAAATGAAGAGTTAAAAATGAAGGCTAATGAAAATTTAGTATTGGATCTTAATGCAGTAAGAGACCAATATTCTAGTTTCCACTAATTTAGCACAAAATACCTGGATTTAAAATACTCTAAAAAAACCAAAACTGGGGCACCTGGGTGGCTCAGTCGTTAAGCGTCTGCCTTTGGCTCAGGTCATGATCCCAGGGTCCTGGGATAGCCCCGCATCGCCCGGCATCGCATCAGGCTCCCTGCTTAGCAGGAAGTCTGCTTCCCCCTCCCCCACTCCTCTTGCTTGTGTTTGTTCCCTTTCTCACTGTGTCTCTGTCAAATAAATAAATAAAATGTTAAAAAATAAATAAAAATAAATTTTAAAAATTAAAAAACCAAAACTTTCACATTTATAATGCACTCAGCTGTGGAACTGAGCATTCTTTACTATCTGAATTATAAAATAAGAAAAGAACAGCATCAGAGTAACATACTAATTTATTCATGGACACTTATTATAAGCCAAAATCTAGGACATGGCAAGAGTGGCATGCTACTCACATCAAATTTTCATAGAAGATAATATAGGGTCTTCTAGCCACCCTGTCCAGGGCAACAGGAATACACAAGACCAATTACTTCAATCTTTTTTATAGCAATGCAACAACCCAGCCATATAAATGTTAAAGAATGATTAGAAAACTGCCCCTCCCTCCAAAAAGTATTATCCTATTGGGGAAACATTTTCAATATTTTCACTGGTAGGTCAAACTTTACGATAAAAGTTTGAAACTCAGGGGTTAACACCATTCAGGTAACCCTTATGCCTTTAAACAATTTCTCCAAGTTTTGTTATGTTTGTTTTGTTTTTTAAAGATTTTATTTACTTGACAGAGAGACACAGCGAGAGAGGCAACGCAAGCGGGGTGGGGGGGGGAGAGGTAGAAGCAGGCCTCCCGCGGAGCAGGGAGCCCAATGTGGGACTCGATCCCAGGACCCTGGGATCATGACCCGAGCCGAAGGCAGACGCTTAACGACTGAGCCACCCAGGCGCCCCTTGTTTTTAATTTCAAGACCAACATACCGCCTTCAAAGGACTGGAAACCAAAGGTATTGCTCCTTCTCTCCTCTGAGCTCCAGATCCCTCTGCATGCCTCACAGTCGAAATGATGGGCTTTACAGATTCCCTAGTGTGGTACTAACATCTTCAGAGAAAGGAAGGGCTTTTGTTCTTGGCTCCAAGGTTTCTGTTTACTTACAAAGTTGCAACCTCACTCTCCTGCTTCTAGCACATTGGATTAAAGATGGCGGGGCAGCAGCTCAATTATCCTCCTGGGAATTCATTTAAAGTCAGGGCCAAGTTGGATGAGCTATGCCATTTGCCTTAGAAGATTCATGGGGGGAAATGGCAGCCTCCATACCAGTGAAGTTTCTGAAAAACAGCTTAATGCCACCATTCTAGTTCTCTGGAAAACCAGCACACAAAAGCAATCAATTCCCTCATTCCAGAGTGACAACCCTTAAAAAACTTTCAACTCAAAGAGGAAAGCAGAACAGCAAAGTGCAGTAATCTCAAAGCATTGAGATCACTAATACCTTAAGAAGCTCTTTCATGGTCAAATAATCGTGAGAACCTCTGCATACTTTAGCCATTCTTTTACTACTCCCAATGTACAACGTATATTTAGACACGCAAGGCTCTAAGAAGTCACGCCGTAAAGAAATCTGCCTTAACTTAATTTAACCCAGAATTTTTCAAAACACTATTTGACCACATAACTTTTTTCACATAAGACCTATTAATGGGGAGTGCCTGGGTGGCTCAGTTGTCAAGCGTCTGCCTTCGGCTCAGGTCATGATCCCAGGGTCCTGGGATCGAGCCCCGCATCGGGCTCCCTGCTAGGAGGGAAGCCTGCTTCTCCCTCTCCCACTCCCCCTGCTCATGTTCCCTCTCCAGCTGTCTCTGTCAAATAAATAAATAAAATCTTAAAAAAAAAAAAAAAAGACCTATTAATGGGCACCTGGGTGGCTCAGTTGGTTGGGCAACTGCCTTCGGCTCAGGTCTTGATCCAGGGTCCTAGGATAGAGCCCCACATCG
>NW_028011532.1:0-828 GCF_054177405.1 Leptonychotes weddellii
CCCCCCACTCCAGCAACCCTCAGTTTGTTTCCTGAGATTAAGAATTCCTCATATCAGTGAGGTCATATGATACATGTCTTTCTCTGATCGACTTATTTCGCTCAGCATAACACCCTCCAGTTCCATCCACATCGTTGCAAATGGCAAGATTTCATTCTTTTTGATGGCTGCATAATATTCCTATATATACATACTACATCTTCTTTATCCATTCATCTGTGGATGGACATCTTGGCTACGGAAAGAATGTTTTTAATATGGCATCATCTTACATATGCAGATTGCGCCTTCTCTAGTTACTTGGTATGAAATTAGTAGCAGATATTTCTAGCAGTAGTGTTCTTCAAAAGGCTTAGCTAGCATAGTGCTACCTATCTAGGAAGTGTTCAATATATAGGTGGGGATTTGTTGACTATGCATATTGTCACTTTCTTGTCATTCATTTTTTTAAAAGATTTTATTTATTTATTTGCCAGAGAGAGAGAGAGAACATGAGTGCATAAGCAGGGGGAGTGGCAGGTAGAGGGAGAAGCAAGCAGAGGGAGACATGGGCTTCCTTTGATGAGCAAGGAACCCCATGCAGGGCTCAATTCCAGGACCCTGGGATCATGATCTCAGCCGAAGGCCAGCGCTTAACCGACTGAGCCACCCAGGCTCGTCACTTTTGCATTCATTTTTAAGACTTAACTGTGCAAGCATGCATGCCAGTAGAACATAAAAAATACTTATTATGGGTCCATTATGCATTAGTTTCTGAGGAATACAATGGTGAACAAGAGACAGTTTTTGCCCTCAAGGGATTCAGATGGTAAAGAAACTTCCAAGGCT
>NW_028011533.1:0-828 GCF_054177405.1 Leptonychotes weddellii
CTACTGCCTAAAAGCATGGCATAAATTTCCATTTGTGAAAGTGTCCCCCTTCTCTGGTGCCAGGAAGAGGAAAGGAACTCCTATCAATGGAGATGGAGAGCCGGCACCAAGATGAGGTTACATAAACAACCCGTACTAAAATAAGATAACCCTTATCTTTCACTGGCTTTCCCCATTTATCTCCTAGCCACTTCTCCACAATTAATTGTCCCTTGAAGTCAAAACCTGCCCCAACACTTTTCCCCCATTTTTCTCGTGAGTTGTTTGGTGTTTCTTACTAATTTGTAAAAGTTACTTACATTTTCTGGGTTCTAATCCTCCTAATCTTTGTCAGGATTATGTATGTGTACGAAGTATCTTCTTCCAGTTTGTAGTTTTCATTTTCTTTATGGGGTCTTTTGATGAACAGAGTATTTAAATTGTAATGTAATGGAATTGATTGATCTTTTCCTTTAAATTATTTCCATCTTTTTCCTATTTTAAATGGTGAAATATTAAAATTTGGAACTAGACAGGGATGCCATCTATCACTATAATTTTTAGTATCTTAAATCTTCTAATAAATTCAGTAAGATTTTTTAAAAGTGAAAAAAAGCTGGCATATACCCTGGAAAAGAAAAGATAAAATTATTCCTTTGGGCTGATTTTAAGATTTATGCCTGGAAATCCTAAGGACTCTAGTAAAAAGCAAACAAACAAAAAACCTACTAGAATCAATGAAAATATTAATATGGTAGCTGCATTCAAGATAAACATACAAAAGGTATAAAAATCAATGTTTTCACAATTCTAGAAATAAGCATCTATAGATTAAAATGGGCAAATAGT
>NW_028011534.1:0-828 GCF_054177405.1 Leptonychotes weddellii
TGATGCAATGTATGGGGATTAACATAAGAATAAAAAAAAAAAGAATTAACCTCCATTAAAAAAAGATAGGAGAGTGACTTTTTGTTTTCATTGTAACCAATTGTTTGATCATTTTAAGGTTGGGTTAGTATACTAATGCCTAAATTCTGAGTTCCAGTTTATGGAATAATACAATAACCTTCCCCTCCCTTTTTTTTTTTATAATTGAGATACTTTCTTGGATGATTAAAAATAGATTTTTATAAGTTGTGTTCTGTAGCATTTTTTTCCCTGAAAGAATAATTCTTTTTTATTAGTGTAATAGCTAATTTTAATTCCATGTCACACAACCCCCCTTAACTTTATATGGTATTTTATATAGTAATGTTTATTTCCTATACAAACTCTCTAGGATCTTTTATCTGTTTTATATCCCATTGAATTCTCCCTGAAACTGCACTAGTTTACAATAATTTTATTACTTTATTAATTAAACGTTTTCCAACAAGCTAGCTATGGCATTTCTTATCATCAAGGGTTCCATTAGTTTTTAATGGTGTGAGACAAAATTACCATTTACCCACATGCAATTTAAGAAGCATCATTAACATAGGAAAAGCACCAGGTGGGATTTCTAATAGTTACTGTTTCTCATTTTTGTTTTTATTTAAAAGGAATAACTGGTTTTGACATTTTTTCTTTTTTTTTGCTGCTATATTGCCAAATCTTCACTTGGATTTTATGATCGAGATAATTTAAAATAATGTTCTTCTATCTCCTTAGGCACTATTCAACAGTATTTCACTGATGTGCACACAGCTCCAGTCTAGCACTTTTCCCAAACAGTTG
>NW_028011535.1:0-828 GCF_054177405.1 Leptonychotes weddellii
TTCTTGATGCTGCTGACTCCATCACGAGGGAGGGATTTTTGGTATCACGAGGTGACAGCAGAGTGGAAGGGTAAGGAGCCAAATGATTGGAATATGACCCTGTGCTTCTAGTTTAAAGAATATGTAAAACTCAGCATAGGCCTCTTACATAGTAACATTTCAATGCTTATCAATTGCTATATTTTTATAATTATCATCTTTCTGAAGGGAGTGGAAGATGTAAAAGAAGGACTTGGGGTCCAAATTGGAACTTTAAGAAATGGGAAAGGGAAGAGGAAACCTCGTTCACTGAGCCTCTACCCTAGGTCAGAGAATTCTGTTCTAGAGAATTCACATGAATGGTCAAATCAGTCCTCCTCAGTCCTGTGACAGATGCAAAATTTCATATAATTAACACCACTTCACAAATATGGGAACTGGCAGAGATTAATATGTAGCCATGTCCCATATTCAAACTGAGAAAGAGTCCAGATGATAACCCAGTTCTTTCTGACTCCAAATTTCATTTTCCCATTTCCTGTGCTGTACTGATGAACTTTAAATCACACCCAAATCAAGAGAACACACCACCGTCTACTGGCGAGTGATCAGTCTTAGAGTCATCTTCCAGTGAGTTTTAGAACATGGCAATCAAATGTACATGTGGTGATGATTGTGAGCCAACAGGTACGATTGCTAACTGCTGGCTGAATGGCAAGCGCATCAGCTTTTAGAATGTCTGGATCAGAGCAAACCTGTTCTTATTCCCCGCGATGTACTGATAACTCCCTATCCTCAACTTCCAATTTAAGACCTTGATTACAAGTACACCACATGAAGTCCTACACT
>NW_028011536.1:0-828 GCF_054177405.1 Leptonychotes weddellii
ATGACCTGAGCTGAAGGCAGTCGCTCAACCAACTGAGCCACCCAGGCGCCCAAATTTTTATTTATTTTAAAGATTTTATTTATTTATTTGAAAAAGAGAGCATGAGCAGAGGGAGGGGTACAGGAAGGGGCAGAGGGAGAGAGAGAGATGGTCAAGCAGACTCCCTACCGTGCATGGAGCCAGAAGCAGGAAGTGGGGCTCAATCCCAGGACCCTGAGACCATGACCTGAGCCGAAGTCAGATGCTTAACCAACTGAGTCACCCAGGCGCCCCACAAACAAATTTTTAAAAAGCCCACTTCACTGTTATGAAATAGAAGAATGCTACATATGTTACAATAAGAAAGAAATATTTAAAATTTGTCATAAACATAAGCCCTACTATGCCTCAAAGTTAACAAAACTCCAAAGTTCCAGCAATTAGAGTCAGGATGCAGCCTTGCTAAGCTACTCTCACTGGAAAAGTGGTTGCCATTCTGGAATTCAAAGCTCTTATGTTTTGTAAGGTCCATGGAACCCAGGGAAATACTTTTTTTTTTAAATTTTGTTTTCCTTCACAGGCCAGATTAGAGCTGGGAAAAAATGAAGGGAATTATGAGCAGACATACCTTACTACAAGTTTTGCTAAGTACAGATTTCCGAACTATTGATGCAACACTGCACCTGATGACTCTCACCATCTTTACTCCAACTTGTGACACTTAGTCCTCATCTCACTCCTGACATTGACCGTCTTCTGTGTCTGTATTAGCTGCCAGACATCTTAGGAGAATTTGCTAATGTTGCTGGAACTCAATTATTGTGAATCACTATGTTAGAATGTTTTCTG
>NW_028011537.1:0-828 GCF_054177405.1 Leptonychotes weddellii
GACTGGGGATCAGATGTGGTCCCTGGCCCTCCAGGTGGATCCTCGGTGGGGCTGAGGGACGGGGCCGTGTGAGCAGCTGCTCCCAGCCCGGACCTCCCGACCCAGCCTCCTAACTGGGAGCTGCCCGGCCCAGGACCAACGGGAGTCAGGTTACCAGATGAAATCCAGAATGTCCAGTTAAATTAGGATTTCAGACACACACCGAATAGTTCTTTTTAGCATAAGTATGTCCCAAATATTGCATGGGCTATACTCCTACTGGACAAAGCTGTATTCTTTCTTGAGATTTGAATTTAAGTGGGCATCCTGAATGTGCGTGTGCTGGTTCCGGCCATGCTAAAAGGGGGAGCTCCAGAGCTAGAGAGCCGTGGACGGAGCCACCAGGTCCCTCTCCTCTCTTGCTCCCGGGCGGCTGGCGGGCCTGCGGCCACGTGTGTGTCAGTGGGGGTTTGCGTGAGTCTGCGTGACCTGGGTGTCCCCCCCAGGTGACACCGGATCTCTGTCTCCCCAGGGCCCCAAGGGCGAGAGTGTGGGCTCCATCACGCAGCCCCTCCCCAGTAGCTACCTGATCTTCAGGGCTGCCTCTGAGTCGGACGGTGAGTCCCCGCCTGCCCTGCGGGTCTCCCTGGTGACCCCGCACGACATGCGCGCCCTGGCCGACTTACAAACGGGTGCACGTGACCACCATCAGTCCCTTCCAATGCCCCCCAAGAAAGGAGATGGCCAGATGCCACGGGACAAGCCCGGGCTCGGGCCAGGCAGGCCTGCCCCTTGCTAGTACCTCCCTGAGCCTCAGTTTCCCCAAAGTAAACCATGAATAGTAGCGCC
>NW_028011538.1:0-828 GCF_054177405.1 Leptonychotes weddellii
TTAGAAAACAGGCCATTGTTAACGTGTATTATTTTGAATAAATGGTTTTGAATTAATGATGTTTACACTACACTTGTTTCTGCTAATATTAGACACATTTCTGTTACTTCTGTTTTTTCATTGTTTTTTGTCTGTCTCCCCTACTAGAAGGTAAATGTTCAAAAAGGCAGGAATCTTGTCTATCTTGCTCACTGCTGTGCCCCCAGAATCTAAAACAGTGCTTAATAATATTTGTGGACTAGATGATGAATAAGGAATGTATACTACATGGTGATTTTTAATATAATACAAATTATTAAAATGTAAAATATGTGCACCAACATGTTTAAGAAATTAGTTGAATTTCTTAATTCAACTAATATTTGTAGATCTAATATTTGTAGATTTGCGGTGCAATATTTGTAGATCTCTCCACTTGTGTGACCCGCTAGCACCTCAAGATATCATGTCTTAATGTCTATTTGAGTTGCCAACCCATATCCTACAGCCAAACCTTTTCCACACTTCTCTGGACCCAATTCCACCACCATTTCTTTCCTCTTTTGAATATGCTCTTGAGAGCTTGTTTGCTTCTTTCCTTACTTGCAAGTTTAGGCCACCTGCTGTGATCTGCTCCACTTCCTCCTTTGCTATTTCAACGTCAACTTTACTCCTGGTTTCCTTTCCATGCCTCCCACTCTTTCACCTACACTTCCTCGCTTCCTAGAATTCTCTTTCCAAGTCCACAGGCTAGAATCCTGCTCATTCTTCACTGCCTGCCACAGAAACCTTTTGCGCCATGAAGCCTTCTGGGGCCTCGCCAGCCAGAAGTAACCCATCCTTCATCTG
>NW_028011539.1:0-828 GCF_054177405.1 Leptonychotes weddellii
TTAAAATACTCTTTACTAGACATATTTTGTAGGGATAAATGTCAGAGTTCCTCCAGTTTGGGGTGCTGCCTCCCATTCCACAATTCCCCAACTCTGTCATCAGCTCTACTCTGTCTCAACACAGCAAGAATAGGTAAATATTTAGTGTCATAGAGCCACAGACTAACATATATTAAATATGTGGCTTCAGATCTTCTATCTTGGAATATTTTCAGACAGTGAGAAGCACTTAGACCAAAGAAAAGTGAGAAAGAATTACATCCTTGCACATTTGATTAATATAAGGTTTCTTTTATCATATGATCTAGTAATTCCACTACTGGGAATTTACCCCCAAAAATGAAAACACTAAATTGAAAAGATAGATGCATCCCTATATTTATTGTAGCATTATTTACAATAACCAAGATATGGAAGTGGCCTGAGTGTCTATTGATAGATGAATAGATAAAGAAGATGTAGTACACAAACATACATGTGTGCACGTGCATGCGCATGCACACACATACACACACAATGGAGTATTACTTAGCCACAAAAAAGGATAAGATCTTGTCATTTGTGACAACATGGGTGGACCTGTAGGGGATTATGCTGAGTAAAATAAGTCAGACAGAGAAAGAAAAATACCATATGATTTCACTTATTTGTGGAATCTAAAAAACAAAATAAAACAAATAAAAACTTGCTCATAAATACAAAGCACAAACTATGGGGGTTAGGAGGATGGGTGAAATAGGTGAAAGGGATTAAGAGATAAAATCCTCCATTATAAAATAAGTAAGTCATGGAGATGACAAGTACAGAACAGGGAATATAGTCAATAAT
>NW_028011540.1:0-828 GCF_054177405.1 Leptonychotes weddellii
CCGGTCTGGGCTAAGTAATCTGCTTGGGTTTGCTCTCGGGAGCTCTTGTTGCCTGCAAGCTTTCCATTTGGCTTTGGAGGAGGAGAGTGAAAATGGCGGCCTCCCAATCTCTGCCCCAGAGGAGCCAAGAACTCGGGGCCCCGCTCCTCAGTGCACCCCCAGAGAAAAGCAGTCAGTCACTCCCGTCTCCCCGGTCTTCCGCCGCACTCCATGCTCACCCGGCCTGTGCCCGAGCATTTATCTCTGGCACCTGACTCAGTGTGGAGTCTCCAAACCCCGCAGATCCCTGCGGTGCGCTCCCGTGCCGCTCCTCCTGGCAGAGGAAGGGGAGTCTCCCCGGATCTGCCGCTTGCTGGGTCCCTGCTGGAGGAGCAGTGGCCCGACTGTGCTGCGGATCACAATTTATGATAACCCCAAGCTGAGAGCCCCCACCTCAGCTCCGTCTCTGTGGCCGGCTTCCCTGCTCCAATACCTGGGAGCTCTGCCGCACTCAGAGGCACTCCCGGTCTTCCTGTGACCCTGAGGGTCCTGAGACCACACTGTCCCAAGAGGGTTCCACGCCCCACTTGGCCACTGGAGCGACGTCCTTCAGCGGAGCCGACTTCTAAAGTTCTGATTTTGTGCTGCGTGGCTCTATCACTTGCTGGTAGCGGCCGAGGGAGACCCCCTCCCCCACCATCTATCCACCTGAATATCGCCTCGGATTCACTTCTCCACACGTCCTACCTTCCAGAAAGTGGTCGCTTTTCTGTTCAGAGAGTTGTTGCTATTCTTTTCTTCAATCTCCTGTGGAGTTCGTAGGTGTTCAGAATGGTTTGATCCCTATCT
>NW_028011541.1:0-828 GCF_054177405.1 Leptonychotes weddellii
CTATCACCCAGTCACCCCATCCCTCCCACCCCACCCCCCACTCCAACAACACTCAGTTTGTTTCCTGCAATTAAGAATTCCTCATATCAATGAGATCATATGATACATGTCTTTCTCTGTTTGACTTATTTCACTCAACATAATACCCTCCAGTTCCATCCACGTCGTTGCAAATGGCAAGATCTCATTCCTTTTGATGCTGCCAGTGTATTCTTAAAATACATGTCTGATCACATCAACCATTTGTCTAAGTTCTTTGACAGTTACTTGTGACCTTCCAAGCACTGTCTCATGCTACTGAGCACAGCCCAACAGAGCCCTCTGAGATGGCTGTTGCCTACTTCTTTGGCTTCCCTGTTGCCCCCCCCCCATTTATTTGAGACATATTTACAAGGTAGAATTGACTGAGATTGGTGACCTCCTGGATGTGAGATCGGAGGAGTGGAAGAAGAAAAGAAAATTAATTTCAATGCATATAAACTTAAGTATCTGAGGTATAGCAACGTGGAGATAAACACTGGAGTAAATTTTAGGAGATCTTTTTTTTCCAGTTATCTACTTAACATTTCAACAACTTCTTTTGCCAAGACAACTCAAACTCAAAATATACACAATCAGATCCGTGATCTCTCTGCGCCCCTTTCCTGATCTTTGAGTGCACCATGTCTCAAAGAGTCGCAGCGCCAACTATCCAGCTGTGGAGGCCAGGTATCCATGTCCGCTCCCTTTGTTTCAACCCCGGTCTTAGCTATATCTTGTCACCACATCCTGCCTAGTTTACCTTAAATAGCTGTCATATCAGTTCTCTTCATTTCCCTATCATCTTCC
>NW_028011542.1:0-15800 GCF_054177405.1 Leptonychotes weddellii
AAAGTGGTCGCTTTTCTGTTCAGAGAGTTGTTGCTATTCCTTTCTTCGATCTCCTATTGGGTTTGTAGGTGTTCAGAATGGTTTGATCCCTATCCAGCTGAATTCCTGAGAGGAGACGAAATCCAGTTCTCCTACTCCTCCGCCATCTTGCTCCATCCTGGAATTTATTTTTATATATGGGGTGAAGTAAGGGTCAAGATTCCATTTTTTCCCCATAAGGATATCCAACTGACCCAGCACCATTTCTTGAGAAGATCACTCCGCACTCTACTACAGTGTCACATTTGTGATAAATTGTTGCCATATATTTATGAGTCTGTCTCTGTACTTGCTATTCTGTCCATTGGTCTCTTTGTTTATCCTTGCACCAATGTCCTGAAATCCTGTCCTAATTACTATAGCTTTTAATATATCTTAATATTTGGTAGTATGAATCCACTTTATTGTTCTTTTTCAGAATGTCTTGGTTATTCTTGGTGCTTTGCATTTCCATAAAGATTATTGAAATAAGCTTGCCAATTTACACTCAAATTAGTTCAGATTTGTACACATTTTGTTAGAATGACTCCTAGGATATTTGGTCTTTCAATGCTATTTTAGATGGCTTCATTTTAAAATTTTCATTTTCTAATTGTTCGCTCTTGGTATATAGGAATAGAGCTGATTTTAAAAAGTATATTTACTACTGGGCATTTACTCCAAAGATAAAGATGTAGTGAAAAGAAGGAGCACATGCACCCAAACGTTCATAGCAGCAATATCCACAGTAGCCAAACTGTGGACAGAGTCGAGATGTCCTTCAACAGATGAATGGATAAAGAAGATGTGGTTCATATATACAATGGAATATTACTCAGCCATCAGAAAAGATGAATATCTACCATTTACATTGATATGGATGGAACTGGAGGGTGTTATGCTAAGTGAAATAAGTCAATTAGAGAAAGTTATCGTATGGTTTTACTCATATGTGGAACATAAGGAATAGTGAAGAGGACAATAGGGGAAGGGAGGGAAAACTGAAGGGGAAGAAATAAGAGAGGGAGACGAACCATATGAGACTCTTGACTCTGGGAAACAGAATGAGGGTTGTGGAAAGGAGGTGGGTGGGGGGATGGGGTAACTTAGTGATGGGCAATAAATAGGGCATGTGATGTGATGAGCACTGGGTGTTATAGGCAAGTAATGAATCATTGAACATTATATCAAAAACTAATGATGTACTATATGTTAGCTAATCGAATTTAAACAAAAAATTTTAAAAAACTATATTGCCATTGTGTTGAGTGGACTTGTAATCATTTATTAATTTTTATAGTTTATTTATAGATTCTTTTGGATTTTCTACATTGCAATCATTTTGTATGTGAATTATGATTTTTTTTTTTCAATTATTGTTCCTTTTATTTATTTTTTTCTTCCCTGATTGTACTGTCTAGCATCCCCAGTATGGTGATGAATAAAAGTGGTAATAGTGGCCATCATTTCCTTGTTAACTAATCTCAGGTGGAAAGTTCTCAATATTTCAATATTAACTATGATATTTGTTTTTGTAGATAGCATTTATCAAATTATAGAAGTTCTCTTTTATTTCTGGTTTCCTAAGAGTTTTAAGTCATGAATGGGGGTTGAATTTTATCAAATGCCTCTTCTGCATCCATGGAGATGTTTATGTAAGTTTTTCCCTCTAATTACAATAATGTGGCAAATTATATTGATTGATTTTTTTAAAACGGGTTTTTATTTTATTTTTTTAAGAGCAAGATTATGCAAGTGGGGGGAGGGAAGGGGCAGAGGGAAAGAGAGAATCTTAAGCAGGCTCCATGCTCAGTGAGGAGCCCCATGCAGGGCTCCATCTCACAACCCTAAGAACATGACTTGAGCCGAAATTAAGAGTTGGATGCTTAACTGACTGAGCCACCCAGGCGCCCCTATATTGATTGATTTTTAAATGTTAATTTAAGCTTTCATTTTTAGAAGAAACTCAACTTGATTATTATGTATTATCTGTTTTGTATATCACTCAATTTGGTTTGCTCTTATTTGGTTCGAATTTTTTGCATCTATGTTCATAAAAGCGATTATCCTGTAATATTATTTTTTGTAATATTCTTTTTTTAAAAAGATTTTATTTATTTGAGAGAGGGAGAGAGCACAAGTGGAGGGAGGTAGGTGAAGGGGCAAAGGGAGAGGGAGAAGCAGACTCCCTGCTGGGCAGGGAGCCTGATGCGGGTGGGGCTCCATCCCAGGACCCTGAGATCATGGCCTGAGCCAGAGGCAGATGCTTAACCCACTGAGCCACCCATATTTTTTGTAATATTTTTCAGGTTTGGTATCATATATTTGTGCTTGGATCATAAAACAAGGTGGGTAGTAAGATAGATAATTTTATGTGTCAACTTGGCTAGGCCACAGTACCCAGATATTTGGCCAAACACCAGTCTGGATGTTGCTGTGAAATTATTTTTTAGATAAGATTATCATTTAAATCAGTAGACTTTGAATGAAGCAGATCATTCACCCATCATGTGAGTGGGCCTAATCCAATGAGTTGCAGGCCTTGAGAGAAAATGACTGAGGTGCTTTGAGGAAGAGGGAATTCTTTTTCCGGATTGTCTTCAGACTCATTCTGGGACATCAACTCTTTCCTGAGTCTCTAGCCTTCTGGTGCACACTATAGATTTTAGATTTTGCAACTTCCACAATTGCATGAGCCAATTCCTAAGAGTAAAATCTCTGTATATATTTCTCTATTTCATCTATATCTATATCCATATCTATTTATCTATATATACCTCCTATTGATTTTGTTCTGAGGAGAATCCTGATTCTTTTTCTTTTCTTCAGAAGAGTTTCTATAAAATATGATTTTTTTCTTTAAATATTTGGATAAATTTATCTGCTTGCTCCATCAATTACTAAGCTAGGTATATTAAATCCTCTATGATTGTGAATTTGTCTCTTTCACCTTTAAGTCTATCCATTTTGCTTCATATATTTTAATTTATGTTATAGTTACATCAAAATTTAGAATTGTTGTATCTCCTTGGTTGATTGACCCTTTTATCACTATAAAATTCTCTCCTCCATCCCAAGTAATTCCTCTTGTCTTTCTTTTGGTTAAAATTTGTATAGTGTATTTGTTTCCATTTGTTTACTTTAGATATTTATGTGTTCCTATACTTAAGTTGCATCTCTTATAAGCAAAATACAATTGGATTTTGGTTTTTGTCCAGTGTAACACTCTTATTTTTCCAATTGGAGTATTGTTTTATTTATATATATATTTTTTTTTTATTTACTCCTCACTTTATTTACTCCATTTGTGTTAAATTACTGAAATGTTTGTGTCTACCAACTTAAAAAAATTTTGAATACAAGTTCCTTATAAGATATGTGTTTGGCAAATATTTTCTCCTAGTCTGTCTGTGGTCTGTCTTTTCATTCTCTTTTGCAGAGCAGAAGTTTTTATTTTAGTAAATAAGTCCAACTTACCAATTTTTCTTTCGTGAGTCATGTTTTTGGTGTTGTCTCTGAAAGTTCATCATTGAACCCAAGGTTACCTGAATTTTCTCCTGTGTTATCTTCTAGAAGTTTCATAGTTTTGCATTTTGCATTTGCATATATGGTCCATTTGGGGTTAATTTCATGAAAAGGGTAATAATATCTGTGTCTAGATTCTTTTTTTCTTTTTGTCACTGATCCATTTGAATATTCTGTCACAATACCATGCTGTGTTGATTACTGTACCTTCATAGTAAATCTTGAGGTAAGGTAGTGTCAACCTCTGACTTTGTTCTTCTTCAGTATTGTGTTGGCTACTCTTTTGCATTTCCATATAAATTTTAGAATCAGTTTCTTGATAACCACAAAATAACTTGCTAGGATTTTGATTGGGATTAAATTGAATGTATGGGTCAAATTGGGAAGAGCCAACATCTTAACAATTCTGAGTCTTCCTATCCACGATCATGGAATATCTCTTCAGTTACTTACATCTTGTTTGATTTCCTTCTACAGAGTTTTGTAGTTTTCCTCATATAGATCCTGTATAAATTTCATTAGATTTATGCCTAAATATTTCTTGTTTTTGGTGTTAACGTAAACAGTGTTGCATTTTTTTTAAAAGATTTTATTTATTTATTCATGATAGACAGAGAGGGAGAGAGAGAGAGAGAGAAACAGAGGGAGAAGCAGGCTCCCAAGGAGCAGGGAGCCTGATGCGGGACTCGATCCCAGGACCCTGGGATCATGACCTGAGCCGAAGGCAGACGTTTAACCATCTGAGCCACCCAGGCGCCCCAGTGTTGTATTTTTAATTTAGCTTTCTAATTGTCCATTGCCACTATATAGGAAAACAGTTATGTATATAAACTTTGTGTCCTTCAACCTTGCTATAATTGCCTGTTAGTTTCAGTTTTTGGGTTGATTCCTAGGAATTTTTTTATATAGACAGTCATATTATCTGCAAAACAAAGAAGGCATTTGTTCCTCTCCAATCTGTGTGCATTTTATTTCTTTTTCTTGTATTATTATACTTCAAGTACAATGTTGAATAGGAGTGGTGGGGGGGTATCCTTGTTTTGCTCCCAATCTTAGGATGGAAGTATGTAGTTTCTTACCATTAAATATAATGTTCAAGGTGTAGTTTCTCTGTAGATGTTCTTTATAAAGGTGAAATTCTTTTCTATTCCTAGTTTTCTGAAAGTTTTTAAAATCATTAATGGGTGTTGGATTTTGTCAAATGCTCTTTCTACATCTATTGATATGATCATATGAATGTTCTTTAGCTTGTAGATGTGATGGATTACATTAATTGATTTTCTGATGTTGAATCAGCCTTCATACTTGTAATAAGTAACCACTTGTTTATTCTTTTTATATGTTGCTGCATTTGATTTGCTAATATTTTGTTGAAGATTTTTGCATCAGTGTTTATGGACAATATTGGTTTATAGATTTTCTTTCTTGCAATGCTGTTAGTTTTTACATTAGGGTAATGCTGGCTTCATAGAGTGAGTTAAGAAGTGTTCCCTCTGAAGGTGCCTGGGTGACTCAGTTGGTTGACTCTTGATTTGGGCTCAGGTCATGATGTCAGTGTTGTGAGATCGAGCCCTGTGTTGGGCTCTGAGCTCAGTGCAGAATCTGCTTGAGATTCACTCTCCTCTTCTCTCTCTGTCCCTCCCCCCACTGGTGTGCTCTCTCTCTCTGAAATAAATAAATAAATAAATAAATAAATAAATAAATAAATAAAATCTTTTTTTTTTTTTTAAAGAAGTGTTCCCTTTGCATCTATTTTCTGGAAGAGATTATAAAGAATTGGTATAATTTCTTTTTTAAATGTTTGGTATAATTCACCAATGAAATCACTGATACCTAGTCCTTTCTTTTTTGGAAGGGTATTAATTATTGATTCTGTTACTTCAATATATAAATAGGCCTATTTAGATAATCTATTTTTCCTTGTGTGAATTTTTGGTAATTTGTGTCCCTCGAGGAATTAGTCCACTTTATTTATGTTATCCAATTTGTGGGTATAGAATTTTTCATAATATTCCTTTATTATCCATTTAATATCTACAGAATCAATAGTGATGACCTGTCTTTCATTTCCAATATTAATAATTTGTATCTTCTCTCTTTTTTTCTTGGTTAGCCTGGCTAGAGGTTATTCAATTTCATTGATCCTCTCAAAGAACCAGCTTTTGGTTTCAATGATTTACTCTATTGTTTTCTATTTTCTAATTTTATTAATTTCTACTCAAATTTTGATTATTTCTTCTCTTCTGCTTGCCTTATGCTCTTTTTGCTCTTCTTTTCCTAGTTTTTGAAGGTGGTAGTTTATAGATTTTATATCTTTCTTGTTTTCTAAATATATGCATGCATTAAATTCCATAAATTTCTTCTAAGCACTGTTTTCATTGCGTACCACAATTTTTGATAAGTTGCATTTTCACTTTTATTTAGTTAAAAATATTTTAAAATTTGGTGCCTGGGTGGTTCAGGTCCTGGGATCAAGTCCCATGTTGGGCTCCCTGCTCAGCAGGGAAGTCTGCTTCTCCCTCTCCTTCTGCTGCTCTCTCTCTCTCTGTCTGTCAAATAGATAAATAAAGTCTTTAAAAAATGTTTTAAAATTTCTCTTGAGACTTCTTCTTTGACCCAGGTTTTATTTAGTAGTGTGTTGTTTTATCTCCAAATATTTTGAGATTTTGCAGCGATCTTTCTGTTATTGATTCTTAGTTTAATTCCAGGGGATCTGAGAGGATACTTTGTATGTTTTCTACTCTTTTAAACTTGTTAAGATGTGTTTTATGGCCTAAAATGTGATCTATCTTGGTGAATATTTCATGTGAGCTTAAGAAGTATGAAGTATTCTACAAATGTTAATTTAGATCTGGTTGATTAATGGTATTTTTTCTCCCCCTTTACATGAAACAGGATGTCTAGAATGGGGCTGGAGCTGGCCAGTTGTTTGTCCCCTGGGTCAGATAAGAAAAAGTAGCTTCTCTTTCAGGACAGCCCTGTTATGAAGAACACTCTGGACATATTTCAGAATGGTTACTTTTCCCCTGACCACAATTTAAAATGGTTATTTTCTCCTTCCCCTGCCAGAAACAAGAGGGGATTTTTCTCTAATCTTTGTCGTGATAACTTGTTGGGGTTTCTTGAGGTAAAATCAGTGAAAGTGTGGCACTCCCCCTTTAAAACGCTCCCCCATGAATTTTCACTGTTAAGTTAGTACACACTCAGCCTCTAGCAATTCATCAAAGTTACTACTTAAGTGTTCTAACCAGTTATTGGCTCCAGAGGCTTCTGCTTCAAGTAAGCTCGTCTCACCTGTGATTCTGCCTATATCTCCAGATTTTGGGGGTTTGTCCTGTCACCTCAGTTCTCTGATAAATCTTACAAAAGTTGTTGATTTTCTATTTTTTCAGCATTTTTTCTTATTGTGAGGAGGGTGGTGAAGACTTCCAAGCTCTTTATATGTTGGAGTTGGAAGTAAAAGTCACTATTATATTTTTTAGTTTTAGAATTTCCATTTGACTGCCCCCGCCCCCATTTCAGTTCATGGATGAAATTGTCCATCTTGTCACCTATTTTCTTGAACATATTAATTATAATTATTTTAAAGTCTATGCCTGATACATCCAATAGCTTAATCTCATATAAGTCTATTTCTTTTGTCTATTTTTTCTTCTCTTGGTTTCTTTTTCTCCTTTTAAAAATAATTTCCATTTGTCATGTCTCTCAGTGTGCTTTTGTTCTAATGTTGAACATTATGAGAGAAAAATTCTAGAAAATTGAGATGACATTTTCTTAATTTGTAGAGGATTTTCTTTCTCTTTGCAAAGGCAATATAGGAGTAAATTAGCTTAAGCGAATCAAGAATTGAACTATTTTGAGGTTGGATTTCAATCTTTGTCAGAACTATTCTATTTCCAGTTCACCCTTACTTCTAGGGTGTAATCCTTCAGGGGTACTAACTGACAGCCTGGGGTTTTTATCACTTCCTCCAACCTTGGAAGTCCCCAAACTCCAATTTTTATATTTCCCCTGTACTTTGAAGGTGCCAATAACTCTGTTTATCTTCCCAGCCTCTTAATTGCCTATTTCTACTTGGCTTCTTTGCTTCTAGCTCTACACCTATTAAGAATTGGTGAGTGCATCAAGGAGAAAATTAACTCAGATGGCCCATTTCATTTCTTTGTAATTTCCTTTTCTCCAGGATATTAGCCCATCAAACCCTGGCTGTCTAGTTGGCTCTGAGTTCTAGATTTTAATCTACATTTAGCTCTGTGTAACTGCTGAAAGCTCTATTCAAGTTTCTGCCTCTTCACAGCTTCTTTTCAGCCTCTTCACCTGTGTTGATAATGAACTGGTCAATGCCTCAAGGGGAAAATAGATGTAAAATGTCAGTTTTGCTTCATTAAGTTTCCCTTTTTTTTTTTTTAAAGATTTTATTTATTTGACACAGAGAGAGAGAGAACAAGTAGGCAGAGAGGCAGGCAGAGGGAGAGGGAGAAGCAGGCTCCCCGCTGAGCAGGGAGCCCGATGCGGGGCTTGATCCCAGGACCCGGGGATCATGACCTGAGCAGAAGGCAGTGGCTTAACCGACTGAGCCACCCAGGTGCCCCTTAAGTTTCCCTTCTCTCCAGGATTTTGATACCTCAATCCTGGTTGCTTTGGAAGCTCTCTGATGTCTTTCAATAATTTAATCTGTTTAAATACCATAACTATTTTTCAGCTTTTCTTGTCCTAAGTGGGAGGATTAGTCTTCTATTAGTAGGTCATTATAGCCAGGAGCAGAGTATCTTTCACAACTTCGAGCATAATATTTTCATTACCATCCCATGCAAAATGTTTTCTAATTGTAATTATAATGTCTTCTTTGACCCATGGGTGATTTAGAAATGTATTTCCTAATCCCAAAAAACATGTGGACTTTTAGTTGCATTTTTATTATTGATTTTTAGTTAACTGCGCCATGGTTGAAGAACATACTCTGTATGATTTTAATCTTTTTGAAATGTTAAAACTTGATGTATGGCCCAGGATATGGTCAATTTTTATACATGTTCCATATGTTTTTAAAAATAATGTATCGGGCGCCTGGGTGGCTCAGTTGGTTAAGCGACTGCCTTCGGCTCAGGTCATGATCCTGGAGTCCCGGGATCGAGTCCCGCATCGGGCTCCCTGCTCGGCAGGGAGTCTGCTTCTCCCTCTGACCCTCCTCCCTCTCATGCTCTCTGTCTCTCATTCTCTCTCTCTCAAATAATAAAAAAAAAATAATGTATCTTTTTTAGTTGTTGAGTATAGCTTTATACCAACCAAAGTCTGAACTAATTAGGTCAAGTTTGCTAATCATGTTCAAGTCTTTTATATCTCTGCTATTTTTATTTGCTTATTCTGTCAGCTATGAAAAGAGATGTTAAAATTTCCCACTCTATTATTTTTTGTAGTTCTGTCCATTTCTGTTTTATATATTTTGAAACTATGTTATTAGCTGCATACAAATTTAGATTTGTTACATCTTTCTGGTGAATTATACATTTTTTTTTTCTCATGAAGTATCCCTTTTTATCTGTAGTAATGCTTTTTGGTGTAAAGCCCATTTTATTTGATGTTAGTATCTCTTTACTTACTTTTAGTTAGTGTTTTCATAGTATATATTTTCCATTTTTATACTTTCAAACTTTATGTTAAAGTTTTTTTTTTCTAAAGATTTTATTTATTTATTTGTCAGAGAGAAAGGAAGCACAAGCAGGGGCATCGGCAGGCAGAGGGAGAGAGAGAAGCAGACTCCCCACTGAGCAAGGAGCCTGATGCTGGACTTGATCCCAGGACCCCGGGATCATGACCTGAGCCAAAGGCAGATGCTTAACTGACTGAATCACCCAAGTGTCCCTCTATATGTTAAAGTTTTTAGGTGTATCTTTTGTGAACAGCATCTAGCTGGGTTTTGTTATTCTTATCCAATATTACAATATTTGTGTTTGAATGGAAGCATTTAGTCTGTTTTTATTTAATGTAATTTCTGATACATTTAGAGTTTAATTTCTTAACTTATTCAGTGATTTCTATTTGACCTGCCTACTTTATGTCCCAATTTCTTTCTTATCTTCTTTTGGAATTACTGAATTTTTTTATTATTCCTTTTTCCTCTATTACCTTGATAGTTGCACTAATTTACTATTATTTAGTAATTACCCTATATATTACAGAATACATTCTTGACTTTCTAAAGTTTACTATGAATTGGCCCTTTTACCCTTTTCCCAGACAACTCACAGGATTTAAAATGCTAACTCCACTTACCCTCATCTCAATATTTATGCCATTGTTGTCATGCATTCCAACTGTCTATATGTTTTCAACCTAATTCTCTTTATATTTCAAAATTTAAAGAATTCTTACAATTGTTTCATATAGTCAAGACTCACATATTTACACTTTCCTTTGTGCTTCTTGTCTTCCTGCTTTGAAGAAAGATAAGTTTTCATTATGCCTGAAGAACAACTTTTAATATTTCTTCTAGTATGAATTTGCTACTGATATATATATATATATATTTGTCTGAGAATGCCTTTATTTCACTGATACAGGTAAAGGATATTGTCTATGGGAATATAAATCTGTGTCCCTCTTAATGGTGAATTACATTGGCATTAATTTCCTTTCAGCACTTTAGTAATATTCTTCCATTGTCTGGCTGTATTTTTCCTGTTGAGAAGTTGGCTATCAGTCTAATTGTTGCTCCTTTGAAGGTAATCTAAGTTTTTTATTTTACAGCTACTTTATTTATTTATTTATGTAGTTATTCATTTTTATTATGTTCAGTTAGCCAGCATATAGTACATCATAAGTTTTTGATGTAGTGTTCAATGATTCATTAGTTTCATATAACACCCAGTGCTCATCACAACACGTACCCTCCTTAATACTCATCATGTGGCTACCCCATCCCCCTCCCCCCTCCCCTCTGTAACCCTGTTTGTTTCCCGGAGTCCAGAGTCTCTCATGGTTCGTCTCCCTCTCTGATTTCTTCCCATTCAGTTTTCCTTCCCTTCCCCTGTGGTCCTCCGCTCTATTCCCTATGTTTCACATATGAGTGAAACCATATGATAATTGTCTTTCTCTGCTTGACTCATTTCACTTAGCATAATCCCTTCCAATTCCATCCATGTCGATGCAAATGGTGGGTATTCATGCTTTCTGATGGCTGAGTAATATTCCATTGTATATATGGACCACATCTTCTTTTTTTAAATAGATTTTATTTATTTGACACAGAGAGAGAGATCACAAGTAGGCTAAGAGGCAGGCAGAGGGAGAGGGAGAAGCAGACTCCCCACTGAGCAAGGAGCTCAATGCACGGCTCGATCCCAGGACCCTGAGATCATGACCTGAGCTGAAGGCAGATGCTCAACCGACAGCCACCCAGGTGCCCCTGTACCACATCTTCTTTTCTTTTCTTTTTTTTTTTTAGATTTTATTTATTTATTTGAGAGAGAGAGAATGAGAGACAGAGAGCATGAGAGGGAGGAGGGTCAGAGGGAGAAGCAGGCTCCCTGCCGAGCAGGGACCCTGATGCGGGACTCGATCCAGGGACTCCAGGATCATGACCTGAGCCGAAGGCAGTCGCTTAACCAACTGAGCCACCCAGGCGCCCCCACATCTTCTTTATCCATTCATCTGTTGAAAAGCATCTCAGCTCCTTCTACAGTTTGGCTATTGTGGACATTGCTGATATGAACATTGGGGTGCATGTGCCCCTTCTTTTTACTACATCTGTATCTTTGGCGTAAATACCTAGTAGTGCAATCACTGAACACTTTAAGGTATTTTCCTTGTCTTTGGTTTTCAGGAGTTTAATATGAATAGGTGTGATTTTCTATAATTTATCTTGTTTCAGATTTGAAGGACTTCTTATATGTGGCTTCATGTTTCGCAAAGTTCAGAAAATTCTCAACCATTATTTCTTCAGATATTACTTCTGTCTCATTCATTCTCTCCTCTCTTCTTAAATTTCTTTTTTCCTCTTTTCCTAAATTTCAAGTACACATATGTTAAACCTACTCTCTGTATTCTCTGTCTCTTACCCATACTTAATTTTTTCATTCTTTTGTTACTCTGGGGTTTATTCTAGATCATTTCTTTCAACCTACCTTCCTGTTCAATAATTTTCTCTTTGTCTATATGTACTCTGTTGTTAAATCCATCTATTCAGTTTTTTTTCCCCAGTTGGTCATGGAGCCCAATGCAGGGCTTGAACTCGTGACCCTGAGATTAAGACCTGAGATGAGATCAAGGGTTGGATGCTTAACTGACTGAGCCACGCAGGTGCCCCCCATCTATTCAGTTCTTAATTAAGATTTTTTAATTTTTCATTTCTAGAATTTCTGTTCTATACTTTTTTATAGTTCTCATTTATCTGCAGAAATCCTCTATATCTCCTTAAACATAGTAAGCATATTTATTTAAAATCTATGTCTGAAAACTCTAATATCTGAGGCCCCAATGAGTCTTTCTCTATTGTCTATCATTTCTGATTATTCCTGTTAATTTTGTCTTGTCTTCTTGTGTACATGGTTGTTTTCTATTTTGTGTCAGATATTGTATTTTATAAAACTTCAGAAATAATTTGAGGATGACACTGTTTCCCTCCAAAGAAAATTTATATTTGTGCTGCTAGGCATCTAGGAGTATTAGAACTCTGGGATTACCTTATTCTAATTTCCAGTGATTGAGATTATTAAAAATTAAACTGATATCCTTGTGACAGCCTGTCTACCTCTTGTTATTCTGGCTCTGAGGTGCAGCTTTTTCAGCATCACGATCTGAAAGACATTGAGCTTCATCAGGTACACTGCTTGGCAAGATTTTGATTATAATATCTGTCTCCCTAGCCTCCATAGGCCATCCAAAATTCTGCATAGCCTCTCAGCAGTCCCCTCACTAACTATATGTGCTCCATTGGGAAAAGTGGCCCTAATATTAAGCTCAACTTCCCCCAGTCCTGTTCTGAGCCAGTTAGTCTTAACTATCTTGTTAGCCCTCTAGTGCCCTCAGGGAAGTTAAAAACTATGTTTGGTCCTGTTTACCCAGATTAGCAGAAGGCTTGGTTTCATTCACTCATCTCCCATTTTTGTAATTCACCATTAAGGACTTTTGGTAAATTTTTGTTAAAGTATACCATATATACAACAAAGTGTACAAATCCTAAGTGTTCATCTCAATAAATTTTCATAAAATGAGCAAGAAACAAAACACTAACAGCATAGTGGAAGGTTCCTCCATCCTCCTACCTAGTCAATAATGCATCCCAAGGGTAACCACTATTCAGATTTCTAACACCATAAATTAATTTTGTGTGTGTTCTTTAAACTTTATGTAAATACAGTCACATGGTACATATGCTTTTGTATTTCTTTTGTTAACATAGTCTGTGAGATTAATCCATATTGTTGCATGTATGATATTCATTGCCACTTATGAATATGAACTCCATTTGTGAATATACTATATTTTATTTATCCATTCTACTGTTGATGGATATTTAGAATGTCTCCAGTTTGGGGTATTATGAATAGTGCTACTATGAACATCCTTATATGTGTCTTTTGGTGAACATATGCATGCATTTCTGTTGTGTGTAAGGTCATCAGTTGTGCATATTTTTGGGCTGAAGACAAAATTAAGATTTGAAGCCTGGAGTGTAGCAAACTAAGCATGGTAAATGCTGCCTTGTGTGGGCCTGTCTGGAAAGCCAGGTGATCTTGCCCAAGAGACAGATTTGTTCATCTCCGTGTCCCATTGACCTTAACAGTTGGCACTGCAGCTAGAATGTGTTTTGTCTTAAATCTTATGCTCAGAAATAACCTTTTAACAAAAGCCACTGCAGAAAACTTCCTAAACACATAAAATCATGTACAACTTTTTTAATCTAGTATTTCCAAGACACAGGAGCAGAGACATTAAATAAATATTTTAAATTTCCCCTTCATGACTTATTTCATGAAATCTGCTTTCTCCTGGATCCAAGAGCGATGATGGATATTAGTGGCTGAGCAGAGGGGGAGTGAAGAGACGGGCTATTGCCCCCTGTATTCTAGAAGAAGACAAAAGATATAAAGAGAAATAGTTGCTCCATGAGAAGATAAATTCCTTCCCTGGAAATTAGAGAGAGACAAATTTTAACAAAATAGAAATTAATTTTCTATTAATTTCTAAAATTAATTAATTTTTCTTTTGGCTTTTAAGAGTGGCAAATAAATGGGTGACAGGTCTGGTGTGCTAGGGGAAGGGAGAGAAGTGGGCACACTCTTGAATCACTGCTGGTGGAAGGGGGAACTTGGGGACCATGGCTCATTGGTGATGTGTATCTCAGGTGACCAAGAATTGTGAAGAGGTGATCTTTTTTGGTCTTGCCATCAGCTTCCTGTTGAACTTAGAGAGATGTGTTTGTATCTGAGTGAAGAAGGAAGAAAACTTCCCTGGTTGGGTGAAGGTTGGTGTGAGAGTGAGCATTACCTGGGGAGACTTGGGGTCAGGGTAGGGTTGGGGGCAGAGACATGAAGGGGTAGAGTCAGATTTCCCTACACCTCCAGGCTACCCACCAGCTCATTTTAGTTCTCTAAATGATGAATGGGGTCAGGGGAAGAGCTGGTGCTGGGATACAGGAGTGAAAGGTGAGAATCATTTGACAGAGTCCTGAATCAGTGAAAGGTAAGAACTGTGGTATATCACCCAGATCTTAAATCTTCACAAACGACGAACTTTTGGTTTCCTTGTTTGTCTGTAGGGGGCGGCACAACTCAAGGGAAAGGAAGAGAAACAGTATATGATATTTACTAGAAACTGAAGTTTCTTCAAGGAAATGTGGGGCTTGAACTGGCCACAGGGGGGTGGTAGAAGCAAACTTGAAACCAGAGCCCACTCTTCCACTCCCATCCTGTCTGTCTGCAAAAAAGAAAGAAAAAAGCAATACTTAATCCCAATCCTTTTTGGCTCTGGGGGAAGCAGCGACAAAAATCAATGGGACAGAAATGAGGGGTAGGTGGGTGTTTGAGGGGAGAAAGTGAGGTCAAGAGAGTAGCTGGAGGGCAAGGAAATGGAAAAAGTAAGCATTTGGTGGTGGTGGTGGGGGGGGTGATGAAAGTGTTTGGAGCACAGGGAGGAGGGTGTGCCTGAGACCTACATGGGCGAGATTTGAAAGCTAGATTTCTCGCTCTGGAGAGAGGGCATTTACGTGCCAGTACATCTACCAATCCCCATTCTTTCTTGCTTACCTGTAGACATAAATTTAGGCAAGGAAGGAAGGAAAGTGCTCCACACAGTATGATATCCTGGAGATAAGGGGTGGGGATAAAGATGTCAGAGTCAGGATACAGGGTCCAGAGGCAACTCAGATTCTTCCTCTCCCAATCTTTGGTCTCCTTCCTTTTTACTTTGGTGCTGGAAAAGTCAAATGTTGTACCACTGAGGAAACAGGGGAATGAGTTTAAAAGAGGTAAAAGCCAGAGAAGAAACATTTGAAAATTAAGACCCTCAGTGAAGAAAGATAGATATTGATACCCTTGTGTTCTGAGTGTTAACATGTCCATCTGAGGAAACTCAGATAAAATATCTATGTATTTGCATTGCCCCTAGTCCCAGGTTGCATGGCAGTTAGTGCAATTTGTGTCCAGGAAAAGAATGTCCAGCAATCACCACAACTAGATAGCTTTTAGAAGAGGGTGAACCTTCTGTGACTTGCGTAATTGTAGGATGTACTCAAATAGGTGCTTTAGTGAAAACAGGTCTGGAGGTCAGGGGTAGAATTTACTACAGTGTTTACCCACTAATCAGAGGAGGCTGCAACCACATTAAGCTTCAGACAAGGTGAGGACAGTTAAGGGTTCTGAACTTTAGTCAAAGATCTAAAAAAGAAAACACACACACAGATCTAAGAAAAGCAAAGTCCATAGTATGAGGCTGAATGAACCATGAGCAGTAAGAACACAGGGACTCCCAAAGAGCACACTGTCCGAATAATAAAAGAAAATCACCCTTTCCCCAAATAAAATTATCACATTGTTTGTGATGCTTAAGGTGTTACAACTTTCAGGTGTGTACTTGACCTCTCTAAGTGTCCTTTCATTCAGGGAAAAATGTGGTTTGCTCAGCCCAAGGATGCTGGTTTTTCATTTAGCCACGGTATCAATGGTCATTTGACCGGCCTCTCCCTTGTTGGAAGCACCATCCCCACTCCCGACCCCGCTACTAAGGAGAAGGCTTTCTGTGCTCTGGATAACTTGAAT